>NC_062214.1:79820873-80123903 GCF_902686445.1 Sciurus carolinensis
CTCTTCTTGCTTTAGAAAAAGCAATCATGAAATTCGTTTGGAAAAATAAAGAGACCCAGAATAACCAAAGTAATCCCTAGCAAGAAAAGTAAAGCAGGAGGCATGACAATACCAGACCTTAAGCTATACTACAGAGACATAATAACGAAAAAGGCATGGTATTGGCACAAAAACAGACACATAGACCAATGGTACAGAATAGAAGACACAGAGACAAACTCACATAAATACACTTATCTCATACTAGACAAACATGCCAAAAACATACACTGGAGAAAAGATAGCCTCTTCAACAAATGGTGCTGAGAAAACGGGAAATTTATGTGTAACAAAATAAAATTAAACCCCCATCTCTCACCCTGCACAAAAATCAAAGTGGATCAAGGACTTAGGCACTAGAACAGAGACCATGCACCTAAAAGAAAAGTAAGCCCAAATCTCCACCACCTTGGTTTAGAAACTGACTTCCTTAACAAGACTCCTAAAGCACATGAAATAAAACCGACAATCAATAAATAGGATGGATTCAAACTAAGAAGTTGCTTCTTAGCAAAAGAAACAATCACATGAAAAGAGAGCCTACAGGATGGGAAAAAAATCTTTACCACATGCACCTCAGATCACTAATCTCCAGGATATATAAAGAACTCAAAAAACACCCAAAAAACAAATCATCAATCAATAAATGGGCTGAGGAACTGAACAGACAATTCACAGAAGAAATATAATCGATCAACAAATATATGAAAAAAATGTTCAACATCTCTAGCAATTAGAGAAATGCAAATTATACTGAGATTTCATCTCACTGCAGTCAGAATGTCAATTATCAAGAACACAAGCAATAATAAGTGTTGGTGAGGATGTGGGGAAAAGGCACACTCATACATTGCTGGTGCAACTGCGAAGTGCTGAAACCACTATGGAAAGCAGTATGGAGTTTCCTCAGAAAATTTGGAATGGATCCACCATTTGACCCAGTTATCACACTCCTCAATTTATGCCCAAAGAACTTAAAATCAGCATACTACCAGTGACACACCATATCAATGTTTATAGCAGCTTAATTCACAATAGCTAAACTATGGAACCAACCTAGGCAGATAAAGAAAACGTGTAATACATATACACAATAGAACATTACTCAGTCTTAAAGATGAATTAAATGATGGCATTTACTGGTAAATGGATGGAATTGAAGAATATCATGCTAAGCAAAACAAGCCAATCCCCCAAAAAACAAGAGTCCAAATGTTTTCTCTGATATGTGGATGCTAATTCACAATAAGCCAGGAAGTGGGGATGATAGGGAAGAAAAGAGGTACTTTACATTAGAGGGGAGTGAAGGAAGTGGGAGGGGGTACAGGGGTGAGAATGATAGTAGAATGAATGGGACACTATTACCCTATGTGTATATATGATTACATAACCAGTGTAACTCTACATCAAATACAAGCAGAAGAATGATAAATTATTTATGTATGATGTGTCAAAATGCATTCTAGGGCCAGGAATATAGCTCAGTTGGTAGAGTGCTTGCCTCGCATGCACAAAGCCCTGGCTTCAATCCCCAGTACCGCAAAAAAACAAACAAACAAACAAAAAACCATTCTACAGGGTCAACACTCCATCATACAGGTGCAGCACAGAATTCCTTAACAAGATTCTCAAAACAAGGTAGTAGGGGAGATAGCTCAGTCGGAGAGTGCTTGCCTCGCATGCACAAGGCCCCGGGTTCGATCCACAGCACCCCAAAAAAAAAAAAAAATAGGGAGCCGGCATGGCGTGCTCCGGCCCGCAAGCAGCTTCAGGGACCAGGACAGGGCAGCCAGAGACTTCCCCAACCAGCCCGGCCCCCTTCGGAGGGAGGTGCCTTTCAAGGCTAGTTTCTCAGAGCAGACCACCCACTGAGAGCCTTTCTACATAGAGCCAGCCACAAGTCCCCGAGCCAATGGAGAGCTTCGATCCACAAACAGCCTCTGGGATCAGGGCAGGGCAGCCAGAGACTTCTCCAGGTGGCTCTGCCCACTCCGGCCACAGGCTCTTTCCAAGGGGCGATCTAAGATGGCGGACTAGAGGGTGACTGCATCTCCAGTCGCTCGAGAACCCAGGAGTTAAGAAGGGGAGGCATTGAGAGACTCGGACTAAAATAGAGCCACGGGTGAGTCTACCCACTGGGTAAAGCTCGGCCCGGGTGGCAGGCCCAGATAGAGGTAGCTTGTCGGAGCAGGGCAGGGCAGCTAGAGTCTGTCACAGGCAGCCCTGCGCACTCCGGAGGTGGGCCCCTCCCACAAGCCAGCTTCTCCAGGTTCTCGGAGCCGGCCCCCTAGTGAGAGTCTTTCTGATCAGACAAGCTCCAAGTCCCGGAGCCAGCACGGCGTGCTTCGGCCCGCAAGCGGCTTCAGGGACCAGGACAGGGCAGCCAGAGACTTCCCCAAGCAGCCCGGCTCCCTGCGGCGGGAGGCGCCTTTCAAGGTTAGCTTCTCAGAGCAGACGACCCAGTGAGAGCCTTTCTACATAGAGCCAGCCACAAGTCCCCAAGCCAACGGAGAGCTTTGACCCGCAAACAGCCTCTGGGATCAGGGCAGGGTAGCCAGAGACTTCTCCAGGTGGCCCTGCCCCCTCCGGCCGCAGGCTCTTTCCACGGGGTGATCCAAGATGGCAGACGAGAGGGTGACTGCATCTCCAGTCACTCCAGAACCCAGGACTCAAGAAGGGGAGGCATTGAGAGACTCGGACTAAAATAGAGCCACGGGGTGAGTCTCCCCCACTGGGTGAAGCTCCGCCTGGGAGACAGGCACAGATAGGGGTAGCTTATCAGAGCAGGGCAGGGTAGCTAGAGTCTTCCCCAGGTAGCCTTGCACACTCCGGCAGTGGGCTACTCCCACACGGCCAGCTGCGCAGTGCAGGCCCGCAGTGAGTGCCTTTCCGCACAGAGCCAGCTCCAAGCCCTGGAACCAGTAGGGGGCTAGGGGCAGCTTTCTTCGGAAGCACTGCATTATCAAGTTCCTCCAACACTTCAGGCTACTGAAGGCTGGGAGGTAATACACTGGAAATCTACTGGGACACTATAAGCCAATAGAGGAAATCTGCAATATCTCAGGGTCCCACTGACATCTGACCAATATGAGAAAACAAGGGAAGAAAATGTTCCAAACAAACCTAGATACTAAATCAATAAAACCCAATGACAGCACAGCAGAAGAAATGTCAGTAAGGGAGTTGAGAATGTACATAATTAAAACAATCAGGGAAGCTAATGAGGAGATGAAAGAGCAAATGCAGGCATTGAAGGAGGAGATGAAAGAGCAAATGCAGGCATTAAATGATCGCACCAATCAACAGTTAAAAGACCAAATACAGGAAGCAAGAGATCATTTCAATAAAGAGTTAGAGATACTGGAAAAAAAACAAACTGAAATCCTTGAAATGAAGGAAACAATAAACCAAGTTAAAAACTCCATAGAAAGCAAACCAATAGGATAGAACACCTGGAAGACAGAACCTCAGACACTGAAGACAAAATATTTAATCTTGAAAACAAAGTTGGCCAAACAGAGAAGATGGTAAGAAATCATGAACAGAATCTACAAGAATTATGGAATATCATGAAAACGCCAAATTTAAGAATTATTAGGATTGAGGAAGGCTTAGAGAAACAAACCAAAGGAATGAACAATCTATTCAATGAAATAATATCAGAAAATTTCCCAAATCTGAAGAACGAAATGGAAAATCAAGTACAAGAGGCTTATAGGACTCCAAATATACAAAATTACAACAGACCCACACCAAGGCACATTATTATGAAAATACCTAACATACAAAATAAAGACAGAATTTTAAAGGCCACGAGAGAAAAGAATCAAATTACATTCAGGGGGGAACCAATAAGAATATCAGCAGATTTTTCAATCCAGACCCTAAAAGCTAGAAGGGCCTGGAACAACATTTTTCAAGCCCTGAAAGAAAACCGATGCCAACCAAGAATCTTATACCCAGCAAAACTTACTTTCAGATTTGACGACGAAATAAGATCCTTCCATGATAAACAAAAGCTAAAGGAATTTACAAAAAGAAAGCCAGCATTACAGAACATTCTCAGCAAAATATTCCATGAGGAAGAGATGAAAAACAACGATGCAAACCAGCAACGGGAGGAACTAGCCTAAAGGAATAGCCAAATGAAGGAGAAACCAAATCATGTCAAAAAACAAATATGAGTCAAATGACTGGGAATACAAATCATATCACAATAATAACCCTGAATGTTAATGGCCTGAACTCATCAATCAAAAGACATAGACTGGCAGATTGGATTAAAAAGAAAAATCCAACAATATGCTGCCTGCAAGAGACTCATCTCATAGAAAGAGATACCCATAGACTAAAGGTGAAAGGATGGGGAAAAACATATCATGCACATGGACACAGCACAAAAGCTGGAGTATCCAACTTCATTTCAGATTATGTGGACTTCAAGCCACAACTAGTCAGAAGGGATAAAGAAGGACATTACATGCTGCTTAAGGGAAGCATAAATCAGCAAGACATAACAATCAAAAATATCTATGCCCCGAACATTGGCTCATCCACGTACGTCAAACAAATCCTTCTCAATTCCAGAAATCAAATAGACCACAACACAATAATACTAGGCAATTTTAACACACCTCTAGACCACTGGATAGATCTTCCAAACAAAAATTGAAAAGAGAAACCATAGATCTCAATAACACAATCAACAATTTAGACTTAACCGACATATACAGAATATACCATCCAACAAAGAACGAATACACTTTCTTCTCAGCAGCACATGGATCCTTCTCTAAAATAGACCATATTTTATGCCACAAAGCTACTGTTAGCAAATACAAGAAGATAGAGATACTACCTTGTACTCTATCAGATCATAATGGATTGAAATTAGAAATAAATGACAGAATAAAAAACAGAAACTTCTCCAATAGCTGGAGATTAAATAATACACTATTATATGATGAATGAATAACAGAAGACATCAGGAGGGAAATAAAAAAATTCTTAGAAGTAAACGAGAACAAAGACACATCATATCAAAATCTCTGGGACACTATGAAAGCAGTACTTAGAGGAAGATTTATTTCATGGGGCGCATTCAACAAAAGAAGTAGAAATCAACAAATGAACGACTTAACACTACAGCTAAAGCCCTAGAAAAAGAAGAGCAGACCAATACCAAAAGTAGAAGAAGACAGGAAATAGTTAAAATCAGAGCCGAAATCAACGAAATTGAAACAAAAGAAACAATTGGAAAAATTAACAAAATAAATAGTTAGTTCTTTGAAAAAATAAACAAAATTGATAAACCTTTAGCCACACTAACAAAGAGAAAGAGGGAGAAAACTCAAATTACTAAAATTCGGAATGAACAAGGAAACATCACAACAGACACGAGTGAAATACAAAACAGAATTAGAAGCTATTTTGAAAATCTATACTCTAGCAAAACAGAAAACCTCGAAGACATCAACAAGTTTCTAGAGACATATGAATTACCTAAACTGAACAAGGAGGACATAAACAACCTAAATAAATCAATTTCAAGCAATGAAATAGAAGAGGTCATCAAAAGCCTACCAACAAAGAAAAGTCCAGGACCAGATGGGTTCTCAGCCGAGTTCTACAAAACCTTTAAAGAAGAGCTCATTCCAATACTCCTCAAAGTATTCCATGCAATAGAAGAGGAGGGCACCCTCCCAAACTAGTTCTATGAAGCCATATCACCCTGATACCTAAACCAGACAGAGACACACCGAGGAAAGAAAATTTCAGACCAATATCCTTAATGAACATCGACGCAAAAATTCTCAACAAAATTTTAGCAAATCGCATACAAAAATATATTAAAAAGACACTGCACCACGATCAAGTGAAGTTTATCCCAGGGATGCAAGGTTGGTTCAACATCAGGAAATCAATAAATGTCATTCACCATATTAACAGACTTAAAGTTAAGAATCACATGTTTATTTCAATAGATGCAGAAAAAGCATTTGATAAAATACAGCATCCCTTCATGCTCAAAACACTAGAAAAAATTGGGGTAGTGGGAACATTCTTTAACATTATAAAGGCCATCTACGCTAAGCCCATGGCTAATATCATTCTAAATGGTGAAAAACTGAAAGCGTTCCCCCTAAAAACTGGAACAAGGCAGGGATGCCCTCTTTCACCACTTCTATTCAACATCGTCCTTGAGACTCTAGCCAGAGCAATTAGATAAACCAAAGAAATTAACGGGATACGAAGTGGAAAAGAAGAACTCAAACTATCCCTGTTCGCTGATGACAAGATTATATATTTAGAGGAACCTGGAAATTCCACCAGAAAACTTTTAGAACTCATAAGTGAATTCAGTAAAGTAGCAGGTTACAAGATCAATGCTCATAAATCCAATGCATTTTTATACATAAGTGATGAATCTTCAGAAAGAGAAATTAGGAAAACTACCCCATTCACAATAGCATCGAAAAAAATAAAATACTTGGGAATCAATCTCACAAAAGAGGTGAAAGACCTCTACAATGAGAACTACAGAACACTAAAGAAAGAAATTCAAGAAAACCTTAGAAGATGGAAAGATCTCCCATGTTCCTGGATAGGCAGAATTAATATCGTCAAAATGGCTATACTACCTAAAGTGCTATACAGATTCAATGCAATTCCAATTAAAATCCCAATGATGTACCTTGCAGAAATAGAGCAAGCAATTATGAAATTCATCTGGAAGAATAAAAAACCTAGAATAGCTAAAGCAATCCTCAGTAGCAAGAGCGAAGCAGTGGGTATCGCAATACCAGATCTTCAACTCTACTACAAAGCAATAGTAACAAAAACGGCATGGTATTGGTACCAAAATAGACAGGTAGATCAATGGTACAGAATAGAGGACATGGACACAAACCTAAATAAATACAATTTTCTCATACTAGACAAAGGGTCCAAAAATATGCAATGGAGAAAAGATAGCCTCTTCAACAAATGGTGCTGGGAAAACTGGAAAACCATATGCAACAGAATGAAATTAAACCCCTATCTCTCACCCTGCACAAAACTCAACTCAAAATGGATCAAGGACCTCGGAATCAGACAAGAGACCCTGCATCTTATAGAAGAAATAGTAGGTCCAAACCTTCAACTTGTTGGCTTAGGATCAGACTTCCTTAACAGGACTCCCATAGCACAAGAAATAAAAGCAAGAATCAACAACTGGGATAGATTCAAACTAAAAAGCTTTCTCTCAGCAAAGAAAACTATCAGGATTGTGAAGAGAGAGCCTACAGAGTGGGAGAATATCTTTGCCAACCATACTTCAGAAAGAGTGCTAATTTCCAGAATCTATAAAGAACTCAAAAAACTCTACACCAAGAATACAAATAATCCAATCAACAAATGGGCTAAGGAAATGGACACTTCACAGAAGAAGATGTACAAGCAATCAACAGATATATGAAAAAATGTTCAACATCTCTAGTAATAAAAGAAATGCAAATCAAAACTACCCTAAGATTTCATCTCACCCCAATTAGAATGGCGATTATCAAGAACACAAGCAACAATAGGTGTTGGCGAGGATGTGGGTAAAAAGGAACACTCATACATTGCTGGTGGGATTGCAAATTAGTGCAGTCACTCTGGAAAGCAGTGTGGAGATTCCTCAGAAAGCTTGGAATGGAACCACCATTTGGCCCAGCTATCCCACTCCTTGGCCTATACCCAAAGGACTTAAAATCAGCATACTACAGAGATACAGCCACATCAGTGTTCATTGCTGCTCAATTCACCACAGCCAGATTGTGGAACCAACCTAGATGCCCTTCAGTTGATGAATGGATAAAGAAACTGTGGCATATATATACAATGGAATATTACTCCGCAGTGAAGAATGATAAAATTATGGCATTTGTAGGCAAATGGATGAAATTGGAGAATATCATGCTAAGTGAGATAAGCCAATCTCAAAAAACTAAAGGACGAATGATCTCGCTGATAAGCGGATGAGGACATATAATGGGGGGTGAGAGGGGTTAGTGTTAGGGTTAGGGTTAGGTTTAGGGTTAGGGATAAGGAGTGTGGTAAGAATGAAGGAAAAAAGGACTGTATAGAGGGAAAAGACGGTGGGAGGTGTGGGGGGGAAGGGATAAAAAAAATAATGAATCAAACATCATTGCCCTATGTAAACGTATGATTACACAAATGGTATGCCTTGAGTCCATGTACAAATAGAAAAACAACATGTATCCCATTTGTATACAATAATAAAATAAATAAATAAATAAATTTTTTTTAAAAAAAAAATAGACTCTCAAAACTAATTAGAACACCAAAGAAAAAAAAAAAAAAAAGAAAGACCCAGAATCACCAAAGCAATACTAAGCAAGAAAAGAGAAGCAGGAGGCATCACAATACCTGATCTGAAATTATACTACAGAACTGTACTAACAAAACCAGCATGGTATTGGCACCAAAAGAGACAAGAACACTACTGGAATAGAAGATCCAGAAACAAACCCCAAAACCTATAGCCACGTGATATTTGACAACGATGTCAAAAATATATCTTGAAGAAAAGAAAACCTTTCAACAAAAGGCTGTCTATAGTCATATTCTCTCTCTCCATTTATATAAGTATACATATATATATGTATATATCCATTTATATAAGAATGAAGTTAGATCCCTATCTTTCACCCTGTCCAAATTCAAATCAAAATGAATCAGACTTAGGAATCAGACCAGACACCTTACAACTACTAGAAGAAAACAGGGTCAACACTCCATCATTCGGGTGCAGCACAGACTTCCTTAACAAGACTCTCAAAACACAAGACATAAAACCAACAATCAATAAGTGGGATGCCATTAAACTAAAAGTGTGAAGAGAGAGTCTACAAAATGGGAGAAAATCTTGGTCAGCTACTCCTCCAACAGGGAATTCATATCCAGAATATAGAAAGAACTCAAAAAACTCAACACCAGAAAACAGTCCAGTCAATAAATGGGCAAAAGAACTAAACAAAAACTTCTCAATAGAAGAAACACAGAAGGACAATAAATACATGAAAAAATGTTCAACACCTCTAGCAATCAGGGAACTGCAAACCAAAACTAAGATTTCATCTCACTCCAATCAGAATGGCAATGATCAAGAAAATAAATAACAATAAATGCTACTGAGGTTGTGGGGAAAAAGCAACACCTGTACATTGTTAGTGGGACTGCAGACTAGTACAACCAACTCTGGAAAGCATTTGGAGATTCCTCAAATGACTACAGACAAAACTACCACACGAACAAGCTATCCCACTCCTGGGTATTTTCCCAAAAGATCTAAAACTGGCACACTACAGCAACACAGCCACATCAATGTTTATAGCAGCACAGTTCACAACAGCAAAAGTATGGAAACAAACCAGATGCCCATCAATCGATGGATTAAGAATAGTAATATATATATATATCTATATATATATATATATAGATATAGATATAGATATATATCACACACACATACATACATACATAAATACAACGGAATTCTACTCAGTCATTAAAAAGAATTAAATTATGGCATCTGTCAATACATGGATTGAAAGGAGAATATCATGTGTCACAAAATTAGCCAAACTCAGAAACTCAAAGATCAAATGTTTTCTCTCAATGCTGAAGCTACAGTAAAATAAAGGAAGGGGGAGTGAAGGATAAGATTACATAAGGAATCAATCAAATGCAAATTAATAGTCAAGCAAAAGGAAGTCTGCAGAGTAGAGGAAGAAGAAGGGGGAACACAGGAAAGAAAAGGAGGAAGGAAAAAGGGGAAGTTATGAACTGAACTGATTTCCATGCATTTATGAGTTTGTCAGGATAAACCCAACTATCACATACAACCATAAAGTTCTAATAATTATTTAAAACACTATAACAAAGAATTTTGACTGTTTTCACCATAAAGAAATGATTAAAATCTGAGGCAATAGATAGATTTAACTTGATTTTTATATTAACATGTATACATCTACTGAAAGATCATATATACCCCATTAATATGCAGCATTTAAATGTTTTTATGTATCAGTTAAAAATAAATTGGCTAAAAATTAAAAATTAAAAAAATGGCACATAATTTAAAAGTTCAATAATATTAGAGAAGAAAATAAATTTTTCATAGGTACCTTAAATTTTTATTTTTACTCATGTATTTTAATAATGCAAATTTGCTAATCCTGACATACATAGTATTAAAACTGGGTTTTTCTTTGTGTACATTTCTCACATGAACCACAACATGATGCCTCACTGTTTTGGTTCCTTTAAAGTGAAGTGACACAGTTCTCCTCAACTTATTTTTCCCAAACTTTCATCACTATCCTAGTTACTCATTTTATAACAACTTCATTTTAGTAGTTCATCTTTATCAAAGTTTCCCAAAAACTTTTCTTAGTTTTAACAAAAACGATGACTCTTTTTGCCCTCATATTACTGGTTTACTTAATATTTAAATTATGAGTTAAAACAATAAACATAACTTGTATACACTAAGTTTCATAACAACATAGTCAGAGTAAACAAAACTCAACCAGCATGAACAGAAGTGAGTAGATAAACTAAGGGTAACCTATGAGCCACAATTGTTCAAGCTGAAAGAAGAGCACTCCAGTAATGATACTTTCAATTAACCCAACAACATGGAAAACAGTATGAGAAATTTTACCACACATTTACTGAAGGCTTCTAGTGCTAAAATGAACCAATGCTAAAATACAATCCTCTGAACCACAGACCACTCAAATGCATTGAAAAACGAGTTAACTTAAAATGATGATTCTATATACAAATATTTATTTTTGTTTGCATATATATCATTTCCCCATTTGACTAAAATCCAATTATTATAAATTTCTGAAGTCTAGTAATCTTCATCAAAGGCAATGCTATCTGATAACTCCATAAAGGAGCTTGAAAACAAAAGTTTGTTTCTATTGAATAAACAAACATTTGATCTTTTACTAAGGGTCAGTTACACTTCTGGGGTGCTTATAAAACAGAGATATGGCAAAGACCTTGCCTCAAACATGGTCACAGAATGAAAAAACAGACATTAAAAATTACAACACATTGCAAATGTAATAATACAACTTATATCCAAGGTTTACCAGTAATGAAGTGAAAGTTGTTAACTGTGAAAAGGTGGGGATGAGAGAAGAAAGGCAGTCAAAAAAGGTTAGGTTTAAAAGATAAAAGAGCTGGGAGCGGTGGCACACACCTGTAATTACAGCAGCTCAGGAGGGCTGAGACAGAAGGATCACAAGTTCAAAGCCAGCCTCAGCAATTAGCAAGGCCCTAAACAACTGACTGAGACCCTGTCTCAACATAAAAAAATAAAAGGGGCTGGGGATGTAGCTCAGTGCTTAAGCACCCCAGGTTCAATCCCCCAATACCAAAAAAAAAAACACAAAAGAGAACTGACCAATTTTTTTTTTTTTGCGGTGCTGGGGATCAAACCCAGGGCCTTGTGCTTGCAGGGCAAGCGCTCTACCGACTGAGCTATCTTTGCCACTCATACTTCAGATAGAGCACTAATTTCCAGAATCTATAAAGAACTCAAAAAACTCTACACCAAGAATACAAATAATCCAATCAACAAATGAATAAACACTTCACAGAAGAAAATCTACAAGCAATCAACAGATATATGAAAAAATGTTCAACATCTCTAGTAATGAGATGCAAATCAAAACTACCCTAAGATTACATCTTACCCCAATTAGAATGGTGATTATCAAGAATACAAGCAACAATAGGTGTTGGAGAGGATGTGGGGAAAAAGGTACACTCATACATTGCTGGTGGGGCTGCAAATTAGTGCAGCCACTCTGGAAAGCAGTATGGAGATTCCTCAGAAAATTTGGAATGGACCCACCATTTGACCCAGCTATCCCACTCCTTGGCCTATACCCAAAGGACTTAAAATCAGCATACTACAGAGATATAGCCACATCAATGTTCATAGCTGCTCAATTCACAATAGCCAGATTGTGGAACCAACCTAGATGTCCTTCAATTGATGAATGGATAAAGAAACTGTGATATATATATATATATATATATATATATATATATATATACACACACACACACACACAATGGAATATTATTCAGCCATAAAGAATAATAAAATTATGGCATTTGCAGGCAAATGGATGAAAGTGGAGAATATCATGCTAAGTGAGATAAGCCAATCTCAAAAAACCAAAGGACGAATGATCTCACTGATAAGCAGATGATGACATATAATGGGGGGTGGAAGGGGGGCAAGGATGGAGGAAGGAAGGACTGTATAGAGGGAAATGAGGGATGGGAGGAGTGGGGGAAGGGAAAAAATAACAGAATGAATCAAACAACATTACCCTATGTAAATGTATGATTACACAAATGGTATGCCTTTACTCCATGTACAGAGAAACAACATGTATCCCATTTGTTTACAATAAAAAAAAAAAGAACTGACCAAGCAAACAACTTACATTCTTTCCATTAAGTATTACATGTTTAAGATTCACTCTAATGAATTTAGAGTCCAAACAAATTTTTTTCTTAAAAACACAACTCCCCAGGGACATTAGTGGAAAACAAATGTGAAAAAATTTTAACATCACCGTTACAAGAGGTAGCAATGACACTTGATACAAACAAAAGACTGACCAAGAAACCTTTAAAGGAAAAGCTGGAGAGTGAGGTCTCTGTAGAGGGTTTTGAAAGTTCCAACATATTCTTGGAAATGGACATATTCCACAAATGAACAGTATATGTGCATGTCCCAGAAAAATCTCAGAGATCCATAATCTCTCACCTCTGACTGGCCTTGAGTCTTTGGGAAAACAGGAAGTAACAGTAAAGGCAGTGGTGTATATTGCCAGAGTATACTGACAGTATGTTCCAATAGACACACAGAACCATTCAAGGACTAAGAAATTTATTTACTGAAAACCAAAGATATGAAGAGAATCCTGAAAGCATCAAGAAGTGAACCATTACATTAAAAGCTCTTCAGTAAGAATAACACCTGATTTCTCATTAGAAATCACAAAAACCAGAATGTAGTCAAACAACATATTCAATGTACTAAAGGAAAAGTCTGTCAACCAAGAACTTTATGTAATACAAAACTATTCTTCCAAAACCAAAAGATAAGATATTCCTAGATAAACAAAAACTGAGAAAAAATCTTTCACTAATAGGACAGCCTAACAAGAAATACTAAAGGGGAGTCCTTTAGGCTGAGATAAGAAGATATTGGACATTAATTTTAATCCATATGAAGAAATGAAGAGCACCAGTAAAAAACTAGAAAAGGTAACTACATAAACATAAAAGACAGTATAAATGTAGTTTTGTTTATAACTCCTTTTTTCTAATTCAAAAGATAACTGCATAAATTATAAAAATGTGCTGATAAACTTATAAAAATGTATGAAAATAACAACGTCTAATAGGCATTTAGATCTTTGATTATGAGAGAAACTGCCAAAAATGTATTTGATTTTTGTATTATCTTTTTATTGATGATTTTGATTTGCAAAAAAAAAAAGAAATTGCTAGTTCATCACATGAATAATCTTGCATGAAACAGGCTAATCGGTTTTAATCTTTGGAACACTAATTACCTTTGAATATATTACATTTCCTACAAGTTAAACATTAACTCTCCTGAATATTTATTAACTTTTTATTCAGACAATTTCAAATATATAAATGATGCAGGAAAACAGGGCTGTGGTAAATCAAGTACTTCCCCCCCGGCTTGAAATTATCAGGAAGAATGTACCAAAAATGCAACATCCTGAGATAAGGAGGAACTGTCCAGAACAATCAGGATTCATCCTTGTCCACCTAGAACCGCATGTCCTGAAACACCTGAACTCAGAAATCCAAATGATATCCAGTGCATAAAACTCAAGAGTAGAGTACTTTGAGGGGTCCTTCATAGCTGTGATGAGAAGTGAAACACACACATATGAGACTGATCTGACCTGGCAAATCCTAAACTTCAAAGGACCTGCTTGCTTGCCATGGATCCTTGGCTTCTGTTTATTTTTCCAGCCTATTTATAAATAAATAAGTTGCTTTGCCTAACTTACTGTGCAAGAGTTCTGTCTTACCAGTCTCATCAAGTAACTTAGTTTGTGCAAAACCTCCTACCAGAAAGAGAAATCTTAGGAGAAACTGTCCCCTCCCAAGGATTGGTATTCTACTTAACACACAAATAAAGACACAAATATTTTTATGGTGAAATATCATTTTTAGAATACTACAACTAAATTATCTATAGACAATAATGTACTGTCATACAAGCCTTAGTATGCTTTTTTTAGTTCATCTCACCCAAAATTTAAGCTTCTTCGAGCGTTTGATGTTACACTTATTCTATCTGTTGATGGACTTGGAATCACATGACGTCCTGGAGACATCTTCTTTACTTCCCATGCCAGGGATGTTGGTCTGCAATTCAAGAAATACAGCAGATTAAATTAACAGAGAAATTTGGGGGGGACTAATATTTTTCCCTTGGTCGTTAATGAATGAAACCACAATTAGGTCACATTTTTGCCACATAGCATTGTTTATCAGACAGATAGCATAATTAGGTCACATTTTTGCCACATAGCATTGTTTATTAGACAGATAGCATACTACCAGTGAAAAATCACCAGGATTTTTCACACAATTCAGCACAGCAAAAGAATTCTACTCATCTCAGAAGGGTTATAAAATTACAGGGACATCAAATATATTTCTTATAAATTTACAAGCCTACATATACCGAGTTAGAAAACATTCAAAGGCAATGATATTAATTCAGGCTACTTTGTCCTATATCCTGGAGAATTAAGTTTTTGGAAAAAGGATCAAGACAGAAAGAAGGGATAAATTAAGACACATGAAAATATGAAGTCTCCTTCCCCTACCTCAATCATCCATGAGAAAAGGAGTGAGAATCCATTGCTATTTGTTGGAAAAACTAAGAAATATAACTTAACTTCTATTCCTCCTTCTTCACTGGCCCCAGAACCAATCAGATGACAGGGTGCAAATCTCTACTGAAATGTTCTCCCTAAGTACACCTTCTCTATTTCTCACTCAGATTCTATCACTTTCCTGGGTCTCCTGCTGCTTACTTTCCAATCTAGTGATCGTGATTTTTTTCCAGGCTGGGGTTGTGGCTTAGTGGTGGAACGCTCGCCTAGCATGCCTGAGGCCCTAGATTCAATCCTCAGCACCACATAAAAATAAAACAAAGGTATTGTGTCTGCCTGCAACTAAAAAATATATTTTTTAAAAAAAATTTTTCCTATATCATCAAAAATGTGATAGAAACGAAATTCAGAAAAATATTATTCAAAAGTCTAAAGGTTTGATAATGTATTATCAAATGACCTTTCAGAAAGGTTATAATAAAGTATACATCTACCAAATCAAGTGTTCATTTCCTTTCAACCTTGCCAACAGGTGGGAATCTCTTTTAAAATTTTAATTGACAAAATAGTATTTCACTGTCTTCTCTACTTATATATGTTCATTACCATAAATAATAGCAAGACTGAATGTTATTACCAGACCTTTGAATTTTTCTCTTGTGACTTGCATATCGGCATCTTTTGCCTATTTTTCCCACTGGAACTTGTATCATTTTCCAATTGAATTGAAACAGTTTGCCAATACTGCTATTATTACTATTATGGCTATCAATCCATTGGCATTAGTGTTGCAACTATTTTACCTTTAATTTTTATCTTTTACACAGAAAGACATTTTCTTATTAAATCAGGTGAAACAATGTTTTCATTTATAGTTTACACCTTTATCTTACTAAGTCTTTATAATACAACATATAAATATTTATCAATATTCTTTTTATTTAAGAATTAAACTTTTACTTTTTATTCACTTGTTTTTTATGTGGTGCTGAGGATCAAACCCAGTGCCTTACCTGCGCTAAGCAAGCATTCTGCCACCAAGCTACAACCCCAGCTTTCTGTTCTTTATTTATAATTTCACCAATTAACTTTTAAATCTCAAGTCTAACTAGAATGAATTTTGATGCGTAATTTGAATAATATAAGATAAGTAATTCTTTCTTCAAGAAATTTAAAGTTGCTTCCCATATCTGGGAGTTAGATACCTTTTAAGTAAAAAAGAAATGCTGATAATTGACTAAGATAAAGAGAGATGTTTCAGGTACATTTTTGAAACACAGGGTCAGGACAGGGATGGTAACCACACAGTTTAGGCCTGGACTCTGTCTCTGAATCTTTCTCATATTTTCCAAAAAAAAAAAAAGAAATCTATTTTTTAATGATTGATGATTACATTATAGGCCCTATTGAATATTAAAAAAAAAAAAAACCTCAACCAAGTTAAATAAAAAATGAAAAGAAAAAGGAAATAAAGATTTGCTGTAAGGACTTAAACTATGAACCATCAAAGACATACAAGGGGAGAAAAAAACTAGAATCGGGATGTAAGAGAATTAGACCTAGAATAGATCTCAGATTTAAAACAACACTGAGCTCTTATTGACCACATGATTTCTCGCATCTCTGCTTCTCTATGTAAATTTATTCTATTTTCTTTGAACCTGCATTCCTCTGCTTATCGTCACAAGGGCAATAAAGCTATAGGCCCATATCAAAATAATGATCTCTTAGTTTGGTTTAATTAGGGAAAAACTCACCCGCCTCCCCAATTCCAATTACCTATTACGAAGGGATAGGGGTAAAACTGCTTGATATAAACAAAGACACCTACATCTGACCTACCCGGGACTGTGAATGAAGCAAGCAAAAAGAATTATCAAAAGGGTTCACTGTGAGCTGGCATGACGGTACATGTCTATAATCCTGGTTACTAGGGAGGCTGAGGCAGGAGGATCATGAGTTCAAAGCCAGCCTCCACAATCTAGTAAGACCCTTTCTCAAAATAAAAAATAAAAAGGGCTGGGGATATAGTTCAGTAGTAGAGTGCCCTTGGATTCAATCCCTAGCAGTGAAAATAAAATTTTTTCATCATGAAATGCAAAAATATTTTAAGATCCACCTATCACAATTTTCCTGGATTTGGTTTCCTGTGGATTCAGTTTTCTAGATTTGTCTCTCAGAATTCCTTTAGCCACTTGATTCCCCAGGAGGTTAACATATTAGGATGACAAAAGATGCCATCTCTAGTAGATGGTTCTATCCACTGAAACTAACCCAAGGTTAAATTCCAAAGAGAGTGGCAGCTAAGTCCTGTTTTCTCTGGGTGAAAAGGCATCCTATTCATGAGAACATAGTTCTCAAGATTTAACCACCTCTTAAAGATTCCATCTCTTTATACTATCATATCAGCAAATAACTTTCAACATGAATTTAGGGGACACATTCAGATCACAGCACAAATGATACCCTTCAGTAAGGCAAGGACTATTTCTGTCCTTGACACTACAACAGTCCTTGAGCCTGTTACAGAACACTCAGATATTGTGTGCTGACTCCAAATTAATCTTTCTAAAGAAACTTTGATATTTAACTACTCACCTAATCAAAAATCATCAATTTTATTCTTTGCCTATCACCATGACAAGATATGCTACACCTTTCTCTCGATTACTTTAACTTAGCACATGCCCTGCACTAAAAGCTCTTTTAATTTACTCCCTTCATCCAAAAGACCAACCACTTGGAAAACTCTATCACAACCTTTAAATACTTCTGCAATCTCTATGAAATCTCTGCTGATCTATTCTTCAAAAGAAGTCTGTCCTTCACTCAACACTCATAGTCATTTTATGTAGTAATAGATTCTGCTTTATCATATTAGTCTAGAAATTCCATGAAAGTTGTAAATGTGTCATATACAGCAATTAAATTTCTGTACTGAATAATGTACCTTGCACTTGGAGGTACCCAATAAAAGTTTGCATTAAACCAAATAAAAAATCCAGCACCCAAATTTAGGTTTTACAAGTTTCAAGTCAATCTGAGTTTAAGGCCATTGTCTATTTCAGTGACTGCTATTGAAACTATTCAGTACTATTAAATACAAATACCAGAGCTCATACCTGCTTTGAGCATCAGTCTTCTCTAGTTTTTCTTGAAGTTGAATCCAATCAATCAATGCTTTGAAATCTCTCACATAATTATCCAGCATCATTAACACCTCCTAATTTAAAAAAAAAAATTAACTTCCACTTAAGAGTAAACATTTTTTAAAAAACTATTAGAGTGAAGGACTTACAAATTAATAATGTTTACACTGTGCTCACTGAAGAAGCTGAACTGCTGAATTGCCCACTGATCTAGATTTTGTTCTTTTAGGGTTCTTTTTCCCCCTGCATTTTCACTGTTTGGTCTTCTAAAGATGAAGAAATGGCATTGATATGCCTTCTCAAGACCTCCCAAAGTAGTAATCCTCTTAATCTGCTTATTGTAAGATTAATATACAGAAAGGTGCACAAAGAACACTTGTGCAGAAAAATACAAAGAATCCATGTAAAACACAAAAAAGTACACAAATAGAAAAATTACTACAAAGCAAAGATGCGTGTAAAAATCACCCATGACAAAGAACATAATAATACCAGTCTGAAATTCCTTAGCATCCCCTTCCCATCCCTACCCCATCCCTCTTCCAGGATACCACTGCCTTGGTTTCCAGTACATTATCTTGTCTAATTGCCCTGGCTAGATCTCTTGTATGATACTGAATAAAAGGGGTTAAGAGGAGACAACAATGTCTTATTACTGATCTTACAGAGGAAAGTTTTCAGTCTTTCAAAATCAAGTATGATGTTAGCTGTGGGTTTCTCATAAATACCATTTAACAGGTTGAGATGATCCCTATTTTTAAACTGGGTACTTAGAACATTGGTTTGCAGTCTTTTTTGTTGTTGAACATTTCAAATACATGCATTTTAATGCTACAAAGTTTCTCTTAAGCATGACTTATTACTGTTTTTATTATCATTCAGTTCAAATTTTCTCTAATTTCTGCTATACTTTTTTCTTTGATAAATGGATTTTTCATAAGTATTTTCCTGAGTTTCTTTTTTAGGAGTTCTACCTTATCCTGGATCAAGCCCCCATAATTCTTTAGTGCCTAAGAATCCTTCACTATATTAAGCTTTCAGAAGATTTGTTATAAATTATCTAGATTTTCTAGTTGTCTTCAATGGGAGAACTGGCCTGAATTACCCCAGCTATCACTACTGGAAGTAGAAGTCTCTCCACTCAAAGATTTTTTACCAGTGATTTGGGTAAAGGTACATGACATGTTCATCTAACATACAAATGAAATGAAACAACAGTAAACAAGATAATCAGAAAAAATAAATCTGTACTATTCAATATGATAATCACTTCCTACTTGTGCTATTAAGTTCTTGAAAGGTGGCTAGTCTGAACTGAATTAGGTTCAGACCATAAGTAAGTAGCTGGGATAAGAGAAATGTACCACTGTCCTGTGTGTGTGTGTGTGTGTGTGTGTGTGTGTGTGTGTGTACACTATCTTAATAATGTTCATACTGATTACATCTAGAAAAAATATCTATATAATACATGTATGTGTATATATATATATATATATATATATATATATATATATCCTCAATACTAGGATTGAACTCAGGACCTGGTGAATGCTGGCTGAGTACTCTACAACTAATTCACATCCCCAGTGCCTCATGCCCCACTTCTTTTTTAATTTTTTTTTTTTTTTTTTTTTCATTTTGAGACAGAGTTCCCCTAAGTTGCCCAAGTTGACAAATTTGTAACCCTCCTACCTCAGCCTCCCAACTAGTGGGAAAACAGGTATGTACCACCATGGTATATATAGTATTTTAATAATGTTCCTACTGATTGATCTATAAAGAATATTTTGACACATTAGGTTAAATAAAATACATTATTAAAATTAATTTCACCTGTCACTTTTTGCTTTTTTTAATGTGGCTATTGAAAGTTTAAGAGTATATAATGGTTCACATTACATTTCCAATAGCAATCACTGCTCTTAAAGTAATTTTAGGAAAATCTAAAAAGATGGGATTTTAAGATAAAAAAATCAGATTTACTCTTTAATCCTAAAACTAATTGTATAATATAGTACTGGGAGAAAGTTGATCTTAATAATATAGGGCACATATAAAAACACAAGACCTGAGACTGTAAAACTACCAGGAAAAAAAAAAAAAAACGGGGAAGGTTATATGATATTGATTCCAGCAATGATCTTTGATAAGTCCCCAAAAGCACACACAACAAAGGTATAAAATTAGACAAATGAGATTACATCAAACTAAAAAGTTTCTGCACATCAAAAGAAACAACAGTGAATAAACAACCTATGCAATAGGAGAAAATATCTACAAACCATACATCTGAGATAGGGTTAATATCCAAAAAATATAAGGAATTCAACTTATTAACAAGAGAACCCACTTAAAAAATTGTTAAAGGACCTAAATAGTTATAAAATGAAGGCTTACAAATGGCATACATGTATATGAAAAGGTACTCAACATCATTAATCATGAAAGAAATGCAAATTAACACCACAGTGAAATACCATCTCACATCTGTTAGGATGGCTACTGTTTAAAAAAATTTTTCTTAAAGATGAACTGACACATCTTGTACACCTGTAATCCCAGCAACTCGGGAGGCTGAGGCAGGAGGATCACATATTTGAGACTAGTCTGAACAAATTAGCAAGATCCTATCTCGGAATAAAAAATAAAAGAGGGTAGGGATGTAGTTCAGTACAAGAGCACCCCAGGGTTCAATCCCCAGTACTGAAAAAGAAAAAGAGAGAGAGAGTAAGGAGAAGAGGGATGGGAAAGAAAGAAAAGATTAGTGTTGACAAGAATGTGGAGAAAGCAAATGCTTGTACACTGTTGGTAGGAATGTAAATCAGTAGAGCCATTATAGAAAACAGTATGGAAATGCCCCCAAATTTAAAAAGAATGACCATATGATCCAGCAATGACACTTTTGGGTACACACCTAAAGGAAATAAATATATCAAAGAGATATTTGCACTTTGATTTTCATCATACCGCTATGCACAATAATCAAAATATTGAATCAATTTAAGTGTCTATCAATGGATGAATAAATGAAAAGTGTGGTATGTGTCTAGACACACACACACACACACAGGCACAATGCAATGGAATACTACTCAGTCTTTAAAAAGAAAAAATTCTGTCATTTGCAACAATACAGATGAACCTGGAGGATGTTACATTAAGTGAAATAAGCCAGACACACAAACACAAATAGGGAATCTCATTTGTATGTGAACTCTAAAACAAGTTGAAGTCATAGAAATAGAGAACAGAATGGTGGTTAACAGGAGCTGTGATGGGCAGGGATGACTGGGAGATGTTGGTCAAAGGATACAAATTCTTAAACAAGAGGAGTAAGTCCATGAGATCTACTGACCACTATTAATAACAATGTTTTATATCCTTGAAGTGTTAAGAGTAGATTTTAGGTGTTCTCTCCACAAATATAGGATAAGCATGTGAGATGATTCACATTTAATTACCTTTATTTACTATTCATAACTTACATATATTTCAAAAACAATTCCTATGTGATAATGACATATACTTTTTGCCTATTTTAATTAATTAAAAATATTACAGGTCTGCAATAAATCTAAATTCAGTACCAAAGACACATCATATATGTTAAAAGTAAATAGATGAAGAAAAATGTGCCATGTTAACTATAATGAAAAGAAAGCAAGAGTAATTATTAATTTCAGAACAGACTGAAAGCAAGAAAAGTTATCAGGGATAAAGAAGGGTACCGCATATTCATAGAGGGGTAAGCTCTCCAGGAAATAGAATAATTCTTAATATGTATGTACTAATAATAGTTTGTCAAAAGACAGAAGACAAAAAATGAGAGAACTGCAAAGAAAAGTAGATGAATCTAGTACTGTACTTAGAGAGTTCAACAACTATCAGTAATGTACAAAACTAGCAAGCAAATATCAGTAAGTACATAATTAACAACATCATTAATCAACTGGACAAAATTGATATCCACAGACCACTTCATCTATCAACAGCCAAAAACACATCCTTCTTGACATCATACGAATGTTTACCAAGATAGAAAACACCGTGGGCCAAAAAAACACGTTAACAAATTTACAAGAATAGAAATGATGTAATGCCTGCTCGCAGACCACATTGGACTTAAGTCAGAAATCAATATCAGAATTAAATAATACTTTTCTAGATAGCACAAATCTAAGAAAACAATCTCAAAAGAAATTTTAGAATATTTTAAACAAAATGAAAATGAAAACAATTCATCAAAACGTGATGCAGCAAAAACAGTACTCGCAGGCAAATTGTTAGACCAAAGAAATATATTAGAAAATAAAAAATATCTATAATCAATCATCTAAGTTTGGTCCTAAGGAAATTAGAAAAAAAAGCAAATTAAATCAAAAATAAGAAGAAATAATAAAAACTGGAATAGAAATCAAATGAAATTGAAACATAAAATCAATGAAGTTAACAAAACCAAAAGCTGGTGCTTTGAAAAGATTAGAAAAATCAGTAAGCATCTAGCCAAGCTAAGGAAGTACATGAATTATAAACAACAGAAATGAAAGCAGTAACATCACTACAGACTCCAGTCATCAAAAACATAACAAAGGGCTGGGGAGATAGCCCAGTTGGTAGAGTGTTTGCCTTGCAAGCACAAGGTCCTGGGTTCGATCCCCAGCACCGCAAAAAAAAAAAAAAAAAAAAAAAAAAAAAAACTAACAAAAGAATAATATGAATAACTTTATGCCCATAAACTTGATAACCTAAAGGTAAGGGTACAATTCCTTGAAAGAAACAAACTGCAAAAACTCACACAAAAATCTGTATAAATCTATACCTATAAAGAAATCATTAATAATTAATAACCTTCCAAGCAAAAAGCACAGGTCCAGATATATTCAGTGATGAATTTTATCATTCAAGGAAGATATAACAATTCCCTACAATATCTTTCAGAAGACAGAAGTGGAGGAAATACCTTCTAACTCATTCTATAAGGCTAGAATTAATTTAATGTGAAAAAAAACTAGAAGCCATTATCTCTCATGAACACAGATGTAAAATTCCTCAGCAAAATATTGGCAAATCAAATCCAATGATGTACATAAAGAATTAACCACCATGACCAAATGAGATTTGTCCCAGTTATACAAGGCTGATTCTTTGAAAATCAATGAAAATAATCTACCACAACAAAAGAAAAATAGAATGATGATTAATTGATGCAGAAAAAGCATCTGATAAAATCCAATACCCATTCATGGTAAAAATTCTTAATGGGTATAAAGAGAAACTTCCTCAATTTGATAAAGAATACCTATAAGAAACTTACAGCTGACATATACTTAATGGTGAGAAACTAGAAGTTGTTCCACTAAGATCAGAAATGAGCCAAGAGGATGCAGAGGCATGTCGAATGTGGCTGTTAATGGGATAAGAAAAGAATATACAGAAGTTCTAGATAATAGAAAGGGTGAGAGTGTAATCAAAAGAAATGGGATGTTAGCATGCAAAAAAGGGAGAAAGAGACTCTGAGGGAACAGGTAAACAAAAAGAAAAGAGCGCAAGAAAAGTAAAGAAATAAAAACTTAAAATGTTTCAATCAGGAGAAAAAAGAAAACACAAAAATCAACTCACAGTGGATCAAGGACCTTGAAATCAGACCACAGACCCTGCATCTTATAGAAGAAAAAGTAGGTCCAAATCTTCAACTTGTTGGCTTAGGATCAGACTTCCTTAACAGGACTCCCATAGCACAAGAAATAAAAGCAAGAATCAATAACTGGGATAGATTCAAACTAAATAGCTTTCTCTCAGCAAAGGAAACTATCAGCAATGCGAAGAGAGAGCCTACAGAGTGGGAGAATATCTTTGCCACTCTTACTTCAGATAGAGCACTAATTTCCAGAATATATAAAGAACTCAAAAAACTCTACACCAAAAATACAAATAACCCAGTCAACAAATGGGCTAAAGGTATGAACAGACACTTCACAGAAGATGTACAAGCAATCAACAAACATACGAAAAAATGTTCACCATCTTTAGTAATAAGAGAAATGCAAATCAAAACTACCCTAAGATTACATCTCACCCCAATTAGAATGGCGATTATCAAGAATACAAGCAACAATAGGTGTTGGAGAGGATGTGGGGAAAAAGGTACACTCATACATTGCTGGTGGGGTTGCAAATTAGTGCAGCCACTCTGGAAAGCAGTGTGGAGATTCCTTAGAAAACTTGGAATGGAAACACCATTTGACCCAGCTATCCCACTCCTTGGCCTATACCCAAAGGACTTAAAATCAGCATACTACAGAGATACAGCCACATCAGTGTTCATTGCTGCTCAATTCACAATAGCCAGACTCTGGAACCAACCTAGATGTCCTTCTATTGATGAATGGATAAAGAAACTGTGATATACACACACACACACACACACATATACACACACACACAGACAATGGAATATTAGTCATAAAGAATAATAAAATTATGACATTTGCAGGCAAATGGATGAAATTGGAGAATATCACGCTAAGTGAGATAAGCCAATCTCAAAAAACCAAAGGACGAATGATCTCACTGATAAGCAGATGATGACACATAATGGGGGGTGGAGGGGCAAGAATGGAGGAAGGAGGGACTGTATAGAGGGAAAAGAGGGTGGGAGGGGTGGGGGGGAGGAAAAAATAACAGAATGAATCAAACAACATTACCCTATGTAAATGTATGATTATGCAAATGGTATGCTGTTACTCCATGTACAAACAGAAACAACATGTATACCATTTGTTTACAATAAAAATAAATTTTAAAACAATTGCTGAATTTGTGGTAATTTGTTACAGCGGACATAGAAAACCAGCAAAGTTGTTATCTTCCAACTTCCAATAAAAATTTGAGCCACACTAGTATTAAAATTACACAATTTGCAAGTGTCAAATCCAATACTATTGAACATGCTTTACTTCCTCTTGAATGAGTGTGTCACATAGTTTCTTTTACTTCCGAGAAAGTGAAGGGCTGAGAGACAGAATGAACTAGATCTTAAATATGTTGTTCATCTATCTTCTATGTTTTATCTACTATAGTATTTGATATACAGCCATCTCAGGGGATAGAACATTTGATGTGCTTCCCAGATCCTCCATCAATCAAGAACTTAATGTCCTGACAGGTGAAACTGTTATCAGTCCCTTCATAGATTGCCCCCCCACACACACACACCTTAAAAAAAAAAAAAAAGAAAGAGAAGTCACATATCACCAAGTCCTAGCTAACGCAATATGGAGGGGAGAGGAAATAAAAGAATACACAGACTGTATGTTAAGAAATAAAACTGCCTATGTTTGCAGATGATATGACTGTCTATGTTGAGAATTCAAAAGAATCAACAAAAGAATCCTGAAACTAGTAAGCAAGTTTAACAAGATTGCAAGACACAAGGGCAATGTACAAAAGTCAATCACTTTTCCTATATACTAGCAGTGAATAAGTAGAAGTAGAAATTTAAAACACAATGGCAGGATTTGGAGGCTCCCAGTTTTTCCTACTCCCAGGATGCAATGAAAAAACATCTATCCAAGGATCAATTGCCACTAAGGGATAGCCAGAAAAGTTAAAAGATTCCCACAGGCCAGGTAACTGAGAAAATGTCCACATCAAAATGAATAGAAAAAGCTGAAATGCACTCTACACAAACACCACCCTGGGCAAAGTACCTTACAACTGGGAAGGAATTCCCAACTTCCAGTTTCTCCCTGAATAAAGAGGGAAGAGGGATTTCAACCACACATCCAGCACCCCAATTTTATGGTTTCCACAAGAGAGTTTGACTCCTAAATCACCCAGCTCTGAGAGTGAAATGGCCTCAGTATTGCCGAGTCTCCAAGATTACAGAGTATAAAGAGGTGATTTAAATGGGTATGAGCTCACTTCCAGCAGCTAACACCCTAGGATCAAGGAAGAGAGGAAGGTAAATTTTCCCAGTTACTGATTTCCTCATGGTTTATCTGCACATTTTTCCTGCTGCTGCCTGAGGACTTCATTTCTAACTAGCCTTCATCTGAGAGCTACCAGGTCAGGTAAAAAACAAACTTCTGCGAGCCTGAAGGGGCATATGGGCAATTCCTGATCCTTTCTCCCAAAAACTTACTCCACCAATAAAACTAAAACTAAAGATTTTCCACAGAAGGAGTCTGTGCAGGTGTTAAATGCCCCAACTTTTATAGCTCCCACCAGATGGACTGGCTCCTAAATCACCTAGCTCTGGGAGTTGATGGGGCTCTACATTTGTGAACTTCCCTAAGCCATTAAAATCAAGAAGATAATTCATAAATAGGTACACTTCTAATAAGGTATACCCACAAGTTCAGCACTGAGATAATAGACAAAACCTCCAGGCTCCCAGTTTCTCCCTGAAAGGGACTAATCACACAATGTCTAACTTTTCCAGCTGCTACCTGTATGTCCAATCATTAATTAGCCTGCATCTGGGGACCCAAAAAAGCAGTCAATTACTAGTCTTCACAGACCTGGATGGACATGTGGGTACTTCATAGAGTTCATCCTATGGACTTGCTGCAAAACTATAGCCAAAGAGTCAGCTATCCCACCTATCTCTGAGGACAGATGGAGCAGGGAGCAAAACAACAGGATAAAAGATTTTGCAGACTTAATAAAAAAGTACTGGAGCACACATTTAACACCTCGACTTCTTCAGCTTTTTGGGGGGGTATAAGGAAGGTACATGGGATGGAACTTAAGGCCTTAAGGCATGGTAGGCAAGCACTCTACTACTGAGCCGCATTCCCAGCCCTTCAGTTGTATCTTGAGAGACTATAGTTTTTATCTCATTTGTCTGAAGGCACTAAAAGGACTTGGCACATGTTAAGTTGGTGGCCACTAGAAACAAAGGTAAGTATGGATAAGTCCAAAGCCTTAAGAAGCATCTAGACTCTCTGGTTGAGCTGTTAAGATCCATCTCCTACACAAATCCAATATGACAAGTCTGGAAGAGGCAGATGCTTTATTTAGTGCACAAGAACCAATACAAAGAGTAAAGGAAAATAAAGAAACAAGCAAATATGCTCCAAATAAAAGAATAAGATAAACCTCCAGACACTGGTCCTAAACAATGGAGATATATAACTTATCCAACAGAATGCAAATAATGATAAGGATGATCACCAAGAGGCAGAAACATACAAAACGAACAAAGTGTATTTCAGTAAAGACAGCATAATAGTTGAATTGAAAAATGCAATCTAGGAGATAGAAAGCAGATGAAATGAAGTAGAAGAAAGGATGGCAAATTCAAAGACAGGCTACTGGAAACCATCCAACCCAAGGCAGAAAACAGCGAGAGTTTAAGGAACTTATGGGGCAGCATCAAGTGGGAACTATAAGTGCACTACTAGAGTTAAAAAGGAAGAGGAAAACAAGAGAAAGGAACAGAAAGTTTAGTTTTAAAAAATAACAGCTAGGCATGATGGCACACACCTGTAACCCCAGCCACTCAGGATGCTAAGGCAGAAGGATCGCAATATCAAGGCCAGCCTTAACAACTTAGCGAAACCCTAAGTAACTTAGAACCTATCTCAAAACTGAAAAAAAAAAAAAAGAAGGGGTCAAGGGGATGGGTATGTAGCTCAGTGGTAAAGCACCCCTGGGTTCAATCTCTAGTACCAAAAACAAACTAAAAACTTACTTTAAAAAAAATAAAAAGCTAAAAACTTCACAAACTTGGGAAGATAACAGAAACCTGGATCTAGAAGGCCCAAATGAAACCAAATGCAACATGAGAGTATAAGATTGAAATTTGCTGGAAATGGTAAATATATAAATAAAAAGTAAGTATGTAAAAAGAGAATATTTTATGACTATAATACAGTAGTGGATAAATCAATTATAAACCTATCATAAAAATAAAGGACAAAAGTATTAAATCAACTATAACTGTATTATATACTAATATCAAACAGCTATAGCTGGGCAAGGATATACAAACCTACAATCTCAGCTACTCAAGAGGAAGAGGCAGGAGGGTCACAAGTCCAAGATCAGCCTCAGTAACCTAGCAAGACCCTATCCCAAAAAATAAAAGGGATAGGGGGAGGCGAAGGTAGCAGTAGGAAGAAAAGGGATAAAAGTAGAGAGTTCTTGCACGCAAGGGACGTCAAACTATTATCAGCTTACTATTATAAGGTATTTTATATAGGCTCCTTAGTCATCACAAAGAAAATGTTTAAACAAGGTACCCTTTAGAAAAAGAGTAAAGAATCAATCTAGCAATACAAAACCAACCAAATAAGCCAGACATACATAGGCACATGCCTGTAATTCTAGTGATGCAGGAGGCTGAGGCAGAATGATCTCAAGTGTGAAGCCAGCCTGGGCAATTTAGTGAGACTGTCTCAAAATAAAAGAATAAAAAATGTTAGGATATAGCTCAGTGGTAGAGTACCTCTGAGTTCAATTCCCAGTACCAAAAATAAAAAACACACAAACACAAAATACAATTAAGTGATAAAAATAGGAATTAAAGAACCACAAGACAAACAAAACAGTTTTAAAAATGTAACAGTAAATCCCTCCTTAACAGTAACTATTTTAAATGTGAATGTGCTAGACTCTAATTGATTAAAGATACAAGTGACTGAATGATTTTAAAAAACTACATGTTGTCTACAAGAAACAACTGAGATTCAAGGATACAAAGAGGCTAAGAGTAAAGGATAGAAAACAACACTTTACGTAAATAGAAACCAAAAGAAAGCAGAATTGACTAAATCATATCAGAAAAGTAGACTACAAGTCAAAAACTCTGAGGAAAGAAAGTCATTACATAATAATAGAAGGGTCAATTCAAGAGAAAGATAAAACAATTTTTTAAAAGACAACTCAAATAAATAAAATAAAAAAAACGAAAGTCAGGTACTGTGGCTCAGCTGTAATCCCAGATACTTGGGAGGCTGAGGCAGGAGGATCACAAGTTCAGGGGCAGTTTCAGCAACTTAGGGAGACCCTGTCTCAAATTAAAAATAAAAAAAATGTACTGGGGGACAGACTGGAGGATGCAGTTCAGTGGTAGTGTCCCTAAATTAAATCCCTAATACCATGGGGAGTTGGGGGTGAGGGGACATTGTAACAGATGCCTTAGAATTAAAGGGAAAATTATAAACAATCATATGCCAACAAATGTATATCCTAGAGGAAACAAATTTCCTAAAAACATAAACAGTATGAATCAAGAATAAAAACCCAGATTAATAATAAAGAGATTGAAGTAAGAATTATAAATTTCCCAACAAAGAATAACCCAAAACTCTGAGTACCAAAAAGAAAAAGAAAAGGAAGGAAAGAAGAAAAAACAAAAGTTCAGGAACAGATCGTTTCATGGCTAAATTCTGCCAAATGTTCAAAGAAGAATTACAACAGTCCTTCCATTAAATGTGGGGAATACATTCAAGACTACCAGTGGATGTCTGAACCACAGAAGGGAACATATGTATTAAATACACAGGAGAAAGTTTAATTTATAAATTAAGCACATTAAACAAGTGACACCAGTAACTAATAACAGAACAATTGCAACAATAATAAATATTACATGAATGTGTTATCTGAGTATTTTCAGACCATGGCTGACTGCACATAACTGAAACCATTGGTAAAGGGGGACTACTACAATACCAATCCCTCTTAAAAACAGTAGAAGATATACTCTCAATTTCATATATGAGTCCAGCATCACACTGATACCAAAGCAAGACAAAGATACCACAAGAGAATACTATAGCCCAATATCACTGATAAACATCCATGCAAAGATTCTTAATAAAATATTAGCAAACCAATTCAACAGTACATCAAAAAGACTACACACCATGACCAAGTAAGACTAATCCCTAGAACACAAGAATGGTTCAACATATACAAATCAATGTGACATACACATCAACACTATAACAGGTGTAAGAAAATAAAAAAAAGTATCTCAAGAAATGCTGACAAATAACTTGCAAAATTCAACATTCTTTTATTTTTAAAAAATTCCAAGTAAAAAGAGCATAAAAGGAAATTTACTTACCCCAACAAAGACCATATTTGAAAAACCCACAGCCAACATCAGTTACATCTCTTTATACCAAAAATAATCTATCTGAAAAAATTTTTAAACCACAATTAAAATAGCACTTAAAGAGTAAAATAGTTAAGAATAAATGTAACCAAAGGACTAAATGACCTGTACACTAAAAACTAAAACATTAATGAAAAGAACTGAAGATGCAAATAAATGGATATCAACTCCATGTTCATGAGCCAGAAGTGTTAACATTGCTAAAATGTTATACTATCTAAAGCAATATCCACATTCAAAACAATACTTTATCAAAATTCCACTGGCACTTTTCACAGAAATAGAAGAAACAATGCTAAGGTAAGTATGGAACCATAAAAGACCAAATGACCAAAGAAAGCCTAAAAAGAAACACAAAGTACAGGCATCATACTTCCTGATTTCGAATTATAGAGGTAGTGGCATAAAACAGACACATAAATCAATGAAAAAGAACATAAGAGTTCAGAAATAAACCAAAGACTATCCAAATAAATATTATACATTATAAATTATTGTGCAAATAAATTACTTTTGACAAGGCCACCAAAACAAATACAGATAGCATCTTCAATAAATGGCATTTAAAAAAACTGAATAGCCATATGCAAAAGATTAAAACTGAAACCTTGTCTTACACCACAAAGATCAACTTAAAATGGATTAAAGACCTCAATGCCAGATGTGAAACTGTAAAACTCCTAGAAGAAAACAAAACTGGAAAGTTCCTTGATGCTGTCTTGGCAATGATTCTTTTTTGAATACCACACCGAATTCTCAAGCAACAAAAACAAAAATGAACAAGTGAAATTCATCAAACTAAAAATCTTCTGCATAGCAAAGGAAATATCCAACAGAATGTAGAGTAAGCCAGGTATGGTGGCACAAACCTGTAATCCCAGCTACTCAGGAGGCTGAGGCAGGAGGATTTCAAAATCCAGATCAGCAACACTCTGCCAATCTCAAAAAAAAAAAAAAAAAAGGGCTGGGATGTAACTCAGTGATACACCAGTTACCACCACGTGCAAGACCCTGTAATCAATCCCCAGTACCCTCCCCCAAAAAACAAAAAATTATGGTAGTTACCACAGGCAGAGAGGCAAATTGTTGGTTAAAGTGTACAAATAACAAATGAGTAGAATGAAAAGTCTAGTGACCTAATTTTACAAGCATGAGGACTATTATTAATAATAATGTATTATACATTGAAAATTAGCTAAAGGTAGATTTTGGTGCTATTATCACACACAAACAGACTAAGAAAACAAAGTGAGGTTATGAATATATTAATTTGCTTAGCTGCAGTCATCATTTCATTCTGTAAGTTCACATCAAAACACGTGCCTTCCTCTCAATTTTGCTGTAAACTTAAAACTGCTCTTAAAATTTTATTTTTAAAAAAGATGAAGAAGGAAGAAAAAGAAACATGTTTGTAAAATAAATAAAATTTTACCAATTTTTTTTATTTTTATTGTAAACAAATGGGATACATGTTGTTTCTGTTTGTACATGGAGTAACAGCATACCATTTGCATAATCATACATTTACATAGGGTAATGTTTGATTCATTCCGTTATTTTTTCCTCCCCCCCACCCCTCCCACCTCTCTTTTCCCTCTATACAGTCTCTCCTTCCTCCATTCTCACCCCCCTTTCACCCCCCATATTATGTGTCATCATCCATTTATCAGTGAGATCATTCGTCTTTTGGATTTTTGAGATTGGCTTATCTCACTTAGCATATTCTCCACTTTCATCCATTTGCCTGCAAATGCCATAATTTTATTATTCTTTATAGCTGAGTAATAGTCTATTGTATATATATACCACAGTTTCTTTATCCATTCATCAACTGAAGGGCATCTAGGTTGGTTCCAGAGTCTGGCTATTGTGAATTGAGCAGTTATGAACATTGATGTGGCTGTATCTCTGTAGTATGCTGATTTTAAGTCCTTTGGGTATAGGCCAAGGAGTGGGATAGCTGGGTCAAATGGTGTTTCCATTCCAAGTTTTCTAAGGAATCTCCACACTGCTTTCCAGAGTGGCTGCACTAATTTGCAGCCCCACCAGCAATGTATGAGTGTACCTTTTTCCCCACATCCTCTCCAACACCTATTGTTGCTTGTATTCTTGATATTCGCCATTCTATTTGGCGTGAGATGGAATCTTAGTGTAGTTTTGATTTGCATTTCTCTTATTACTAAAGATGGTGAACATTTTTTCGTATGTTTGTTGATTGCTTGTACATCTTCTTCTGTGAAGTGTCTGTTCAGACCCTTAGCCCATTTGTTGACTGGGTTATTTGTATTCTTTGTGTAGAGCTTTTTGAGTTCTTTATATATTCTGGAAATTAGTGCTCTATCTGAAGTAAGAGTGGCAAAGATATTCTCCCACTCTGCAGGCTCTCTCTTCACATTGCTGATAGTTTCCTTTGCTGAGAGAAAGCTATTTAGTTTGAATCTATCCCAGTTATTGATTCTTGCTTTTATTTCTTGTGCTATGGGAGTCCTGTTAAGGAAGTCTGATCCTAAGCCAACAAGTTGAAGGTTTGGACCTACTTTTTCTTCTATAAGATGCAGGGTCTCTGGTCTGATTCCGAGGTCCTTGATCCATTGTGAGTTGATTTCTGTGCAGGGTGAGAGATAGGGGTTTAGTTTCACTTTGTTGCATATGGATTTCCAGTTTTCCCAGCACCATTTGTTGAACAGGCTGTCTTTTCTCCATTGCATGCTTTTGGCACCTTTGTCTAGTATGAGAAAATTGTATTTATTTGGGTTTGTGTCCATGTCCTCTATTCTGTACCATTGATCTACCTGTCTATTTTGGTGTCAATACCATGCTGTTTTTGTTACTATTGTTTTGTAGTATAGTTGAAGTTCTGGTATTGTGATACCCCGTTTCATTCTTCCTGCTAAGGATTGCTTTAGCTATTCTGGGTTTCTTATTCTTCCAGATGAATTTCATGATTGCTTGCTCTATTTCTGTAAGGTACATTATTGGGATTTTAATTGGAATTGCATTGAATCTGTATAGCACTTTTGGTAGTATGGCCATTTTGACAATATTAATTCTGCCTATCCAAGAACATGGGAGATCTTTCCATCTTCTAAGGTTTTCCTCAGTTTCATTCTTCAATGTTTTGTAGTTTTCATTGTAGAAATCTTTTACCTCTTTGGTGAGATTGATTCTCAAGCATTTTATTTTTTTTGAGGCTATTGCAAATGGAGTTGTTTTCCTCATTTCCCTTTCAGCTGTCTCGTTGCTTGTGTATAAAAATGCTTTAGATTTATGCGTGTTGATTTTATAGCCTGCTATTTTGCTGAATTCATTGATGAGGTCTAGAAGTTTTCTGGAGGAGGTTTTTGGATCCTCTAAATATAGAATCATGTCATCAGCAAACAGTGACAGCTTAAGTTCCTCTTTTCCTATTCATATCCCTTTAATTTCTTTGGTCTGCCTAAGAAACTCTGGCTAGAGTTTCGAGGACAATGTTGAATAGAAGTGGTGAAAGAGGACATCCCTGTCTTGTTCATGTTTTTAAAGGTAATGGTTTCAGTTTTTCTCCATTAAGAATGATGTTGGCCATGGGCTTAGCATAAATAGCCTTTACAATGTTCAGGTATGTTCCTACTACCCCTATTTTTTCTAGTGTTTTGAGCATGAAGTGGTGTTGTATTTTGTCCAACGCCTTTTCTGCATCAATTGAAATAACCATATGATTCTTATCCTTAAGTCTACTGACATGATGGATTACGTTTATTGATTTACGAATGTTGAACCATCCTTGCATTCCAGGGATGAACCCCACTTGATCGTGGTGCACAATTTTCTTAATATGCTTTTGGATATGGTTTGCCAATATTTTGTTAAGGATCTTTGCATCTATATTCATCAAGGATATTGGTCTAAAATTTTCTTTCCTTGATGTGTCTTTGCCTGGTTTGGGTATGAGGGTGATATTAGCTTCATAGAATGAGTTTGGTAGGGTACCCTCTTTTTCTATTTCCTGGAATACTTTGAGAAGTATTGGAATGAGTTCTTCTTTGAAGGTCTTGTAGAACTCAGCTGAGAATCCGTCTGGTCCTGGGCTTTTCTTGGATGGTAGATTTTTAATGGCTTCTTCTATTTCATTGCTTGATATTGATCTGTTTAAATTGTGTATGTCCTCGCCTGGTTCAGTTTGGGAGGAGCATATGTCTCTAGAAATTTGTCAATGTCTTCAGTAGTTTCTATTTTGTTGGAATACAGACTTTCAAAGTAGCTTCTCATTATGTTCTGTATTTCAGTGGTGTCTGTCGTGATATTTCCTTTTGCATCATGTATTTTAGTAATTTGAGTCTTCTCTCTCCTTCTCTTTGTTAGTGTGGCTAAGGGTTTGTCTATTTTGTTTACTTTCTCAAAGAACCAGCTTTTTGTTTTGTCAATTTTTTGAACTGTTTCTTTTGTTTCAATTTCATTGATTTCAGCTCTGATTTTGATTATTTCCTGTGTTCTACTACTTTTGCTGTTATTCTGTACTTCTTTTTCTAGGGCTTTGAGCTGTAATGTTAGGTCATTTAGTTGTTGACTTTTCATTCTTTTCTGGAATGCGCTCCATGCAATGAATTTTCCTCTCAGTACCACTTTCATAGTGTCCCAGAGATTTTGATATGTTGTATCATCGTTCTCATTGACCTCTAAGAATTTTTTTATCTCCTCCCTGATATTTTTTGCCAACATTTTTAATGCAGCTGATAAAAAGCTAAACATGTCAAAGGCAACTCTGCATGGTTTAAAGCCAGTATTCTTTATAATATGTGGGCTATTTGCCTTCTGTTATCAAATGCAAAATTTATACAGAAACTAAGTTTCCAGAGAAACTTTAAATTGGCTAGATCTGACACTGAATCACATTGAAATCAGGTCACACATGACCTGTGCCCACTGTATACATTCATGGTAATTACCATTACTGTGCTCTAATTTTTTTCATCTAAAATTATATTACTATGACAATATATTCTCTACACTCAGCAGAAAAAAAAATTAGCACGAATTAGTTATGTATCTAAATAGTGGTTTAAATTTTATTTTAATTTTTTTAAATTTTTTTTTATTTTTACAGACTGCATTTTGATTCAAAAGTACAGGCCAGTGACATCTACTCCTTTGCTCAGGAAAAAAACTAATACTGAATGTGACTGTGTGTAAGTACTGGTACATTGACCAAAGTTGTCTTTTAAATGCATAAGATAAAGAAATTTAAACTGTGTTCCCTTTACCATCTCATGCCATTCTTACCTTAGCCATAAACACATACAAGTTTCATTTATTTAAGAGAATCATCCAACAGTCTCAGAAAATGACCATCAGAAAATGCCAACCATCTATAAATGTTGTCACTTTTATAATAAATGCATTACCTTTCCACAGCTAAGTCTTAGGTTAACATTGTGGTATCAATAGCAAAGACTTCAAATTTTTAAATACTCTATACAGGCCCAAGACTATTAATACATGTATGCAAGTTATTCACAAATAAAATTTAGTACCACCCTTACTAGTCATAAAAGTTACAGTCTACTTTAAAAAGACTTCTGAACAAAGAAGTTTTGTTTATTTCCTTTCAAACTTAATCCCTGATGCCAAATCACTGGTAATAAAAATCTTCTACAATCAGGAAAAGGACAAATTAAAAAATTTAGTTGGTTTCCTTCTCTCAATTCTACTAATATAATTCAAATTGTTTAATTAAATTCACCCAATTTAAACCACCTACATTAGGACATAGAAAGACTTATTTTAGAACAACTTATTTTGAAGGTTTTCTACTGATTTCCCTCTTTACTTAAAACAAACAAAAAAACTCTACAGGGCAAAAATATAAGCTGCTGTATTTCTGATACTAGCTGGCACGAAGTACATATGGTGGCTTGAACAGCCTATTTTAAGGAATGTTTAGCTCAACATTATCAAAAATGATCAGAGTGATACCAAGCAGCTGTAACCTGAGACATGTTTTACGAACAAGGGAATACAAACAAGACAAGCAACTGGAGTAACCTCACGGTCACTGATGCACATCTTTCTCCCCAAAGCTATGAAGCCCATTTTGCCAAGCAGGATGAAACAGAACAAAAGTGGCTCTGAAAGTAATGTTATAGACATTCAGATAACTACATATTGATGTACAGCTACCATTACCAATTAATTTACCAATTGGCTGCAATGGATTCGATTGGTTTGTATGTAATGAATTTTAGTTACTGGTGCAGAGAGTCGGATGGTTGGCGCCATTCCTTTGTCCTCCTGACACATAATACTAGTGCACAGGCTCTTGGGCTCAGCACATAAATACAGCCCTCCAACTCAGTTTTAAGAATGCACACAGTGGTGTACCCCTGTGGTAATGAAGGGATGGAAACATGAATCATATGAGAAAATAATGACAAAAGGGAATGTTTATAAAAAAAAGAACTCTACCAAAATAGACACAAGTTTTTAAAAGTACTATTGGGCTGGAATTATAGCTCAGTGGTAGGGCACTTGCCTAGCATGTGTGAGGCACTAGGTTCTACTCTCAGTACAGCATGTAAATAAATAAAATAAAGGTCCATCAACAACTAAAAAAAATTTTTTAAATAAAAATAAAAGTAGTATTTTTAAAGAATTTTGTCTTTTAAAAGGTATTATTGAAATAAATAGTTCAAAACAGGAAATCATTTGAAAGAAAAATGGCAAAGAAACCATTTTCAAAACCATGTCATCTTCCATTGTCAATCACTCATTTCTTTAAAATATCTGTCTTTAATTTTCAATATACCTGGGGAATTTTCAATATACAAGGGGAAAGAATACATAATATATCCACCATTCAAAAAATTTGTAAATGAAAATTTGCTAACTGAAATCATTTTCTCATAATTTAATCCTAACCAGTATTTCCAAGGGTAAATAAAATTTGCAGAAGGTAGTTAATGCAAATATTTTATTACAATTACCAACTAGTTTTTATTTCAACTCATTTGCAAGTTGCCTTCCCTACATGTTTTTCTCTTGTGTAACTTCCTACTGCTATGATTTGGATATGATTTCAGTGTGCCCTCCCAAAGACTTGTGTGCAAAAGGCTGGATCCCTAGGTTGGTAATACTGGGAGGTGGTGGAAGGTTAAGAGGTAGGGCCTAGTGGAAGTCCTTAGGTCAATTACGGCATGCCCTCAGAAGGGTCAGGGGAAGATAGTCCCTCTCTGGTTTCCAGTTTCAAGATGTGATTCCTTCCTGACACACACACTCCTACCATATGATATGATACAGCAAAGAAGGCCCACAACCAAGCTGAACTGATGCCAGGGTCATGCCCTTGCATCTCTCTGAGTTCAATAAACCCCTTTTCTTTATAAATTATAGTCTGCCTGCCTTGGATATTTTGTATTGATAACAAAACACTAAAACATCCACTAAGAAAAATCAGACTTAATGCGACTAAGAATGGATAGAAAAAGATGATAAGTTATGAAACTGAAAACCAACATACTGCAGTTCAAATTCCCCACAGATGCCTGTACAGTTACCCCCAAACAACTGTTTAAGACATTTTTTTTTTGGCCTGGAATATTCTCCCAATATGAAATTAAGTGTGTAGACACAGGTTGAAGGATCCTCAGACTTCATCTACACCAACTTGCCCATTTATGGAAAGAAAGGTTAAATAAGGTTTGGTAGTTTTTCCCACAGTCACAAAACTAGATTAGAGGAAACATTGGAAGGACTTCTATTCCGTGAAATCTCCTATTCTCCCTTCATGGGCCAGCACAAATACACACACACACAGAAACACACAAACACACACACAAACTTATGATCCTATAAGGCAGAAGTCACCTCTCTTATAAGCATTATCAAGTGTAATAACTAATATTAATACATATTAAAAATTCAAAAGTACCATACAAATAAGTCATCTGCTTCAAACCATAGGTACTTATAGTACTACAGTTGACTTTCTAAGTTACTGTTGAAGAAAATAAATGTTTTTTTAAAATATCTTCATTGAGGTACCATGTATGGAGAAGCAAAATGTATTCAGTAAAATAAATACTGGTTATCCTTTCTTCTCAGAAAATAAAAAGCTCAAATCATTTCAATAACCCAGAGAGGGGCTTGGGTTGTGGCTCAGTGGGTACAGTGCTTGCCTGGCATATGTGAAGCCCTGGGTTCAATCCTCAGCACCACATATAAATTAATTAACTAATTAATTAATTAAAGGTCCATTGACAACTAAAATGTTTTTTTTAAAAACCCAGAAGAGTAATATATCAGAATTATACCCTTTGCTATTAGGTCTGCCTAGTGGTCTAATCAATAAGAAGACCTGCTTTCTATGTTGCAGTCATTATCTGATAAAATAATTATAATTTTAAATTAATAAAAATTTTAAAAATTAAAAAATTCTCGATAAAAGTATAAAGAACCCAATATAAAATCCACAGAAAAGGTACTATGAATATTCTCTCTTCAAAGTTGATATATAAATAAAAAAGAAAAACTTGCATTTAAATCAACATGTTTGACCTAAAGCATTTTTATTATAGTTATAAATTGCTTAGATTCATAAGGAACACCCAGAACATTGTATGTTGTAATAAATATTCAGTAAGAAGTTGCTGAATAAAAGATAAGTCCATTTGAGCTCAAGTCCTTAGTTCTACTATCTTATTGTACAATTTCAGACTTGTCACTTACTTTTAGTTTCTCATCAATAAAATAAGAGAACTGGATTATATGATTTCTAAGAGGGCATTCACATCTCATAATTTATGGGTCTGTTTCACATTTGGCCCCATTTTGGTTTCTATTACCACTTACATACATTTTTTTTTCTTTTTTTCATGACAAAGCTAAATAATAACATGTCTATTTCTACTTCTCTTGTTTCTAAATGTGAAGTCTTAAACATTTTCTAATTATAAGAAAAATAAGAGTTGTTCCTTTTATAGGAACTTCTCTATCTCCCAAGATTCTTGTAAAATTCATTCTTTTGATACTTCAAAGATCCAACTCTCTTAAATAATTTCATGATAAATCTTGTACAGAATGTTACCCTTCTGAGAACAAAGCTCATCTATGGAATCAGCATTAGTGTGGCCAGTAGGTTATTTAAGCATAAGTTTTATTATCCTATAACTATAAAAAGCACCCATCTGAGGTAAATAATTTTAAAACAGAAACACCACTAGTTAAAAAAAAAAGCATTGTGCCTACAGCTTACTAATGATAAATAATACATTAAAAATTAACTACCAAGAAAAGGGTCTAGAAATATTCCCAAATATTTTGGGGTTCCCTTAAATTTTTATTAGTGTACCACAAACTAGGTTTAAGACTCAAGTATATGTTTTTACAACATCCAGAAATGTGTCAGAAACAAAAACAGCAGATGACATAGTCTTCACTGAAGATACTTTCAATTTTATTGAAAACACAAACTAAACTAAGCAATAAACTAAATACATTCAAAAAAAAGAGAAAAAAGAAAAAGAAAACAGAAACAACCAAATAGTTCTATACCCCCCAAATGATTAAATTATAAGGTTACTACTCATTAAGGAAGAATATCACAAAAATAATAAGAATCTTCAAGTAAACATATTACTAAAGAAGCTGTCTTATTTGTACATGACTAGGAACTATGTATCTGCAACCTTGCAAATTGTTCAATTTCATTAGTATTTTATTGGGGGACAGCTAGTATATTTATAATTATACTTCTTAGTTCATAATATTTATAATTATACTTCTTAGTTGATAATATCAATATCACTTTAATGCAATTAATGACAATATAAAGAACTCAATCTCATAATCACCATTTACAGCACTTCAACTAAACTGAAAGAAGCTTCAGAGACATTAGTTTACACAACTAATAAGCACAGATAAGCACTGTGGAGTTAATTATGATTTCTGATATTATTAGCATTATTACCAATGCACTTAGTAATGCAAGCTCAGTGATAGCATGTCTTCATGGATTACCTTTGCAAAGCATCACTTAAATCACTCTATTAAATACTAAAGAAAATAACGAGCAAAGAGGGAGAAATATGGTACAACTGCATAACACTGCAGCTAGATCTTACCTAAATTGTTTCATCCTCTTCTTGAAGAAGAAAATAAGTCTCTTGCCTAAGAACACAGGGTAGGATGTTCCTGGTAGGCAACCATTTTTGAAAATCTATCTCCCAAAGATTTCTACCTCTCTTTGTTCCCCAAGAATATCGATTCAAACTTCTTGATTTGCCCAATAAATTCCTATGACATGGTCTTCAACCAAATATCAGAATTTAATTGTCACTTAATAAATACTATAGATCCCATGTTTACTTTTTTAATGTTTTTGCCTTGCTTTATTCAATTACCTTACTCAGGCTGTAGTCTGCACTGCAACTGAGCAGACTTAATAGGAATTGAGATCTATTACTGGAAGACACAAAATACTAGGCAAATAAGGGTTCGGCAAAACCTTCACAGATTTCTTGTATGGGCTTGTACCAGAACAGGATTCAAATACAGCAATCTCCAGACAGGGTGAAGCCATATGCACAGTTACACAGGAATTAAAAACCTGGTGTGTTGCCACAATCAAGAATTATAACCAGATAACCGGCACTGCTAAAGGAAGCCTGGTTAAAAACAACAGAAGATAAAAGTAAATACATTTCTAGTGAGTCTCATCACCTTCACAGGAGACAAACTGACTAAGTCTTTCCTGGGATGGTGATGTATCATAGCCCTTTCTAATGTTTCAGGGAGGAGGTTAAATTTCCAACTCTACATAATGATCATGAAGGGATAAAGATGAAACCATCAGGCTCCTTTCTCATCTATGTTAAGTGGAATACATATTGAACCAGGATCTGCAATTTATCTTTTTCTGGTCACATCTTTAAGAATTTGAGGAAAGTTATGGAAACTTTATTCAAAATAATATATATGATCAAAGTAATTTTGTAAAGCTTCTGGGTGATTCACACACAAAATTAATATATATGATCAAAATAATTTTGCAATACTTTTGGGTGATTCACACACACATGGGTCCAGGAATCCCAAGTTAAGAATCCCTACTCTAGTGGCTGAGTAAAAATACCCTATTTAAATTTTTTCTTCAGTTATTTTTTTCTTATAGCTGCATTTCAGAATGCTCTCTCTCTGTCCCTCAAGTACATATTCCATCAATATTAAGACAAAATACTTACACTTCACAAACAGTTGTCATCACATGCCTAAAAAGTGCATCTCTTAGAAATCCCAAACAATTGTTTGCAAAAAGCAAGAAATTCAAATCAAAGAGTTTTCAGGAAACTGAAATGGCAGTTTCATCAGATTCACAGTCATCTAATACCGATGTCAAGATACCCCAATGTTTAAGACAATAATGTCCAAATTACATCTCTCTAGACTATCCAGAACTCATATCTAAGAATGAAGTGACTAGAAAGGCACATCTACAGAGGTATTCAAAATATGTATCAAATGAGATCAACAAAAAGAAGTAGTTGGCACCAAATTTACCCTCTCGTTACTATTCTTGAACCAAACTGACTTGAATCCACTTCTCAACATTCTGTTTCCTCTCTTCAGCTAACACACAGCTTCTAAGTGGTTGCTACTGAGATTACATCCAACAAAGTTTCAGGACAGAGTTTATTTCATACTGTTTCATGATCCCAGTTCCCAAATGAGAGGCACTAAGTCCTGTTTTAATAAACAGTCCCCAGGTAGAATTCCAAAGTCTCCTAAATTATAGGAAATGCTAGAATTGGGGTTTAGATCCTGAGGTTCTCGATCTTCATCTGAAATGAATGCATAGGCCAATTAACAATGATTAAACAAGCCTGGAAAAATCCATTAAGATCATAGAACAGGAAGTTATAAAATCCAAAAGGATGAGTCTATTCTGGACTCATAACACCACAAAAAAAGAATAAAAATCTTGCATGATAGTAATATGATCACAACTGCACTTCAGAACAATTATTGTCATTGGTAAGAACCATAAAAGGGGAAAAAACTAGAGGGGGACATACCAAGAAGAAAAAGAAAATAGTTTACCAGAGCAATAATGGTCTTAAAAGGACAATTCATTGATACTAGGAAAGAAGGAAGATGCTTGTGAATGCGGGGGGGACGGGGGGTGGGGAATGAGTGCATAGGAACTTTGCTAATGATAAAGAAGAAAACAAGGAGGGCTGAAAGAATGGTAGTTTCATCAAGAGAAATTAAAAAATGAGATGAAATACTTTTAAAGTAAAAGTATGGGAGTAGGACATAGTGCTGTACACCTCAGGAGACTGAAACAGGAGAATTATTAAGTTCAAAGCCAGTCTCACCAAGTTAGTGAGGCCCTAAGCAACTTAGCAAGACCCTATCACTAAATAAAATATAAAAAGGGGCTGAGACACATCAAAGTGTCTGGAATGGAGCAAAACTATTAATCAGGAAGCAGAGAAAACTAATTTTCTGTTTAATATGTGTTATAAACAGAGTTTCTGAAACGATCCCACAAGATGGTCCTCCTAATCCTCAGAACCTGGGGATATAATGAGATAGCTCAATTATTCTATTATAAAATACAATAGACTTGAAGCCAGGGAGATTTTCTTAAGTGTTCCTGACCCAATCACACATGTACTTAAAAGAAGAGAGGTCTCTAGCTGATGGTAGAAAGGTCAGGAAAAAGTCAGAGTTACCCCATTTGTTTAAAATTAAAAAAAAAAAAAAAAAGAGTTCTTTGAAAATTAAGAAGGATTTTACATACTAGTGTTTTGAATTTGTAGAGGGTCACGTAAGAAAAGTAATGCAAGAACCCTCCAGGAGCGAAGTCCATGCTTTCAGAGCCCAGAATTAAGAGCTGAGAATCGAAACAGAACCTCATGCCTGCAGCTGCAGGGATCTGGATTCTTCCTCCAACCTCAATGAGCCTGGAAGTGGATTCTTGACCAGAACCACCAGATAAGAACTCAGTAGGCCAATGCCTTGATTTCAGTCTTGTGAGAACCTAAGCACAAAACCCAGCTGAACCACACAGTACCTTTGACCTACAGATCTGTAAAATATTTAAAATATGCTGTTTTAAGCTGCTAAAAGGCGGGTGGGGGGGTTTCAAGATGGCGGACTAGAGGGCGGCTGCATTTCATGTTGCTCCAGGACTCAAGATTCAAAAGAGGAGATAGTGAGTGACTTGGGACCAACTCAAAGCCGCCGGGTGAGTTTCTCCCATTGGGGAGGCATCCCGGATGGGGCGGTAGCCCCAGAACGCAGGGAACTTTGTGAAGTAGAGTTGCTCAGCGAGACGCCCCTCCCCCCGCTGGAGCGGTAAACACGGACAGCGGGGGAACTTTGCAGAGGAGGCCACGCAATACAACGCTTGGTTTCAGAGCAATCTGCCGGGGATTCGGCGGCTGCCAGAGGAAGAATTGGGTGGCGAGCTATTTGGACTCAGCAACCGCCTGAACAACGGGGGGGGGGGGCTGTCCTGAGGAGGTGGAGGTCCGCAGTGAGTTGCTTGGTCTCCAAGTGCCCACACAGAACATCGGGTGGCTGCCTGGAGGAAGAGGTGAGCGGCGGGTCACTGGGGCTTGGAGCATATGTATGAAGCTCCAAGTGGCTGCTCAGAGGACGGGTCGCATAGCCAGGTGATTAGGTGCAAAGCACGGTCCGGTCCGAGAACCTAGGCGCCTTTTGTTGAAAGAGCTACACAGAGACAAGCTGAGGGGCGGAGCGAAGGTTCCAGGACTGCGGGCAACTTCTCTGAGGAGGGGCTACCTAAGGAGACTCGTCTGCGAAGGGCAGGGCTCCCAGAACCAGGAGGTAGGTCCGGGCCCCTGGGAACGTTGCCTGGGAAGGCTGCCCTGCCCAGGCTGCCCTGCCCAAGCGGTAGTTGTGGACTGAGGGGAACCTCTAGGAGGCGAGACTTCCCCATCGGGTGTCTTCCCCGCCGCGTGAGGTTTTCCCACAAGGACGGTACAACCAGAGACACAGGCCCAAACAGAACTTACCTCAGCCCGCAGGCTAGTTCCCCTTTGGATGACCATTGGTCAACAACTGGAGTCACCTCTGCCCACTAGCAGGGAATATACCCCACCTGAAGACCACCACCCCTAGAGAGGCAGCTTCCTTGGGGAGTACCGCATTATCAACTTCCTCCAAGACTTCAGGCTACTGAAGGATAAGAGGGGATACACTAGCAATCTTCAGGGACATTATAAGTCAATAGAGGAAATCTGCAACATCTCTGCAGCCCACTGATACCTGAACGACATGAGAAAACAAGGGAAGAAAATGCCTCAAACAAATCTGGATGTTACATCAATAAAATCCAATGACAGCATGGCAGAAGAAATGTCAGAAAGGGAGTTGAGAATGTACATAATTAACATGATAAGGGAAGCAAACGATGAAATGAAAGAGCAAATGCAGGCATTGAATGAACGCACCAATCGACAGTTAAAAGAGCAAATACAGGAAGCAAAAGACCATTTCAATAAAGAGTTAGAGATATTGAAAAACAACCAAACAGAAATCCTTGAAATGAAGGAAACAATAAACCAAATTAAGAACTCCATAGAAAGCACAACCAATAGGATAGAACACCTGGAAGACAGAACCTCAGATATTGAAGACAAAATATTTAACCTCGAAAACAAAGTCGATCAAACAGAGAAGATGGTAAGAAATCATGAACAGAATCTCCAAGAACTATGGGATATTATGAAAAGGCCAAATTTGAGAATTATTGGGATTGAGGAAGGCTTAGAGAAACAAACCAAAGGAATGAAAAACCTATTCAATGAGATCAATTTCAGAAAATTTCCCAAATCTGAAGAATGAAATGGAAAATCAAGTTCAAGAGGCTTATAGAACTCCAAATACACAAAATTACAACAGACCCACACCAAGGCACATTATAATGAAAATACCCAACATACAAAATAAAGACAGAATTTTAAAGGCTGTGAGAGAAAAGAACCAAATTACATTCAGGGGGAAACCAATACAGATATCAGCAGATTTTTCAATCCAGACCTTAAAATCTAGAAGGGCCTGAAATAACATTTTTCAAGCCCTAAAAGAAAATGGATGCCAACCAAGAATCTTATAACCAGTAAAACTTACCTTCAACTTTGACGACGAAATAAAATCCTTCCATGATAAACAAAAGCTAAAAGAATATACAAAAAGAAAGGCAGCATTACAGAACATTCTCAGCAAAATATTCCATGAAGAAGATATGAAAAACAAAGAAGCAAATCAGCAAAGGGAGGAGCTATCCTAAAGGAACTCTCAAATAAAGAGGAACCAAGTCGTGTCAAAAATAAACAAATAAATGAATAAAATGAGTCAAATGACCGGGAATACAAATCATATCTCAATAATAACCCTGAATGTTAATGGCCTGAATTCATCAATCAAAAGACATAGACTGGCAGATTGGATAAAAAAGAAAGATCCAACAATATGTTGCCTGCAAGAGATTCATCTCTTAGAAAGAGATACCCAAAGACTAAAGGTGAAAAGATGGGAAAAAACTTACCATGCACATGGACCCAGCAAAAAAGCTGGGGTATCCATCCTCATTTCAGATAATGTGGACTTCAAGCCAAAGTTAGTCAGAGGGGATAAAGAAGGACATTTCATACTAATTAAGGGAAGCATAAATCAGCAAGATATAACAATCATAAACATCTATGCCCCAAACAGTGGCTCACCCATGTATGTCAAACAAATCCTTCTCAATCTCAGAAACCAAATAGACCATAATACAATAAAACTAGGTGATTTTAACACGCCTCTCTCACCACTGGACAGATCTTCCAAACAAAAATTGAACAAAGAAACCATAGATCTCAATAACACAATCAATAATTTAGACTTAACAGACATTTATAGAATATACCATCCAACAAAGAACGAATAAACTTTCTTCTCAGCAGCACATGAATCCTGCTCTAAAATAGACCATATATTATGCCACAAAGCTAATGTTAGCAAATACAAGAAGATAGAGACACTACCTTGTATTCTATCAGATCATAATGGATTGAAATTAGAAATAAATGAAAGAGTAAAAAACAAATTACTCCAACACCTGGAGATTAAACAATATGCTATTATATGATGAATGGATAACAGAAGATATTAGGAAGGAAATTAAAAAATTCTTCGAGGTAAATGAGAACAAAGAAACATCATATCAAAATCTCTGGGACACTATGAAAGCAGTACTTAGAGGAAAATTGATTTCATGGAGCGCATTCAATAAAAGAAGTAAAACTCAACAAATAAACAACCTAACACTACAGCTCAAAGCCCTAGAAAAAGAAGAACAGACCAACACCAAAAGTAGTAGAAGACAGGAAATAGTGAAACTCAGAGCTGAAATCAACGAAATTGAAACAAAAGAAACAATACAAAAAATTGACAAAATAAATAGTTGGTTCTTCGAAAAAATAAACAAAATTGATAAACCTTTAGCCACACTAACAAAGAGAAGACAAAAGAAAACCCAAATCACCAAAATTCAGAATGAACAAGGAAATATCACAACGGACACAATTGAAATATAAAACATGATTAGAAGCTATTTTGAAAATCTATACTCCAACAAAATAGAAAATTTCGAAGATATCAACAAGTTTCTAGAGACATATGAATTGCCTAAACTGAACGAGGAGGACATACACAATTTAAATAGACCAATTTCAAGTAATGAAATAGAAGAAGTCATCAAAAGCCTACCAACAAGGAAAAGTCCAGGACCTGATGGTTTCTCAGCCAAGTTCTACAAAATCTTTAAAGAAGAGCTCATTCCAATACTTTTCAAAGTATTCCATGAAATAGAAGAGGAGGGAACTCCCCCAAACTCATTCTACGAAGCCAATATCACCCTGATACCTAAACCAGATAGAGACACATTGAGGAAAGAAAATTTCAGACCCATATCCTTAATGAACATCGACGCAAAAATTCTCAACAAAATTTTAGCAAATCACATACAAAATCATATTAAAAAGATAGTGCACCATGATCAAGTGGGTTTCATCCCAGGGATGCAAGGTTGGTTCAACATCAGGAAATCAATAAATGTCATTCACCATATCAACAGACTTAAAGTCAAGAATCACATGATTATTTCAATAGATGCAGAAAAAGCATTTGATAAAATACAGCATCCCTTCATGCTCAAAACACTAGAAAAAATAGGGATAGTGGGAACGTTCCTTAACATTGTAAAGGCCATCTATGCTAAGTCCATGGCTAATATCATTCTTAATGGTGAAAAACTGAAAGCATTCACCCTAAAATCTGGAACAAGGCAGGGATGCCCTCTCTCACCACTCCTATTCAATATCGTCCTTGAAACTCTAGCCAGAGCAATTAGACAGACCAAAGAAATTAAAGGGATACGGAATAGGAAAAGAAGAACTCAAACTATCCCTATTTGCTGATGATATGATTATATACTTAGAGGAATCAGGAAATTCCACCAGAAAACTCTTAGAAATCATAAGTGAATTTAGTAAAGTAGCGGGATATAAGATCAATGCTCATAAATCTAATGCATTTTTATACATAAGTGATGAATCTTCAGAAAGAGAAGTTAGGAAAACTACCCCATTCACAATAGCCTCGAAAAAAATAAAATACTTGGGAATCAATCTCACCAAAGAGGTGAAAGACCTCTACAATGAGAACTACAGAACACTAAAGAAAGAAATTAAAGAACACCTTAGAAGATGGAAAGATCTCCCATGTTCCTGGATAGGCAGAATTAATATTGTCAAAATGGCCATACTACCAAAAGTGCTATACAGATTCAATGCAATTCCAATTAAAATCCCAACGATGTACCTTACAGAAATAGAACAAGCAATCATGAAATTCACCTGGAAGAATAAGAAACCCAGAATTGCTAAAGCAATCCTTCGCAGGAAAAATGAAGCAGGGGGTATTGCAATACCAGAATTTCAACTGTACTACAAAGCAATAGTAACAAAAACGGCATAGTATTGGTACCAAAATAGACAGGTAGATCAATGGTACAGAATAGAGGACACGGACACAAACCCAAATAAATATAATTTTCTCATACTAGACAAAGGGGCCACAAATATGCAATGGAGAAAAGATAGCCTCTTCAACAAATGGTGCTGGGAAAATTGGAAATCCATATGCAACAGAATGAAACTAAACCCATATCTCTCACTGTGCATGAAACTAAAATCAAAATGGATCAAGGACCTCAGAATCAGACAAGAGACCCTGTGTATTATAGAAGAAAAAGTAGGTCCAAATCTTCAACATGTCGGCTTAGGACCAGACTTCCTCAACAGGACTCCCATAGCACAAGAAATAAAAGCAAGAATCAACAACTGGGATAGATTCAAACTAAAAAGCTTTCTCTCAGCAAAGGAAACTATCAGCAATGCGAAGAAAGAGCCTACAGAGTGGGAGAAAATCTTTGTCAATCATACTTCAGATAGAGCACTAATCTCCAGAATCTATAAAGAACTCAAAAAACTCAACACCAAGACTACAAATAACCCAATCGACAAATGGTCTAAGGAAATGAACAGACACTTCACAGAAGAATACCTACAAACAATCAATAAACATATGGAAAAATGTTCAACATCTCTAGTAATAAGAGAAATGCAAATCAAAACCACCCTAAGATTCCATCTCACCCCAATCAGAATGGCGATTATCAAGAATACAAGCAACAACAGGTGTTGGCGAGGATGTGGGGAAAAAGGTACACTCATACATTGCTGGTGGGGTTGCAAATTAGTGCAGCCACTCTGGAAGGCAGTATGGAGATTCCTTAGAAAACTTGGAATGGAACTACCATTTGACCCAGCTATCCCACTCCTTGGCCTATACCCAAAGGACTTAAAATCAGCATACTACTGAGATACAGCCACATCAATGTTCATTGCTGCTCAATTCACCATAGCCAGATTCTGGAACCAACCTAGATGCCCTTCAGTTGATGAATGGATAAAGAAACTGTGGCATATATATACAATGGAATATTACTCAGCCATAAAGAATGATAAAATTATGGCATTTGCAGGCAATTGGACGAAATTGGAGAATATCATGCTAAGTAAAATAAGCCAATCTCAAAAATCCAAAGGAAGAATGATCTTGCTGATAAGTGGGTGATGATACATAATGGGGCGTGGGAGGGGTTAGTTTTAGGATTAGAGTGAGGGTTAGGGAGGGGGGCAAGAATGGGGGAAGGAAGGACTGTATAGAGGAAAAAGAGGGGTGAGAGGGGTGGGGGGGAAGGGAAAAATAACAGAATGAATCAACCAACATCACCCTATGTAAATTTATGATTACACAAATGGTATGCCTTTACTCTATGTACAAACAGAGAAACAACATGTATCCCATTTGTTTACAATAAAAAAAAAAAAAAAGGCTGGTGGGGTTGAGGATGTGGCTCAGTGGTTAAGGGCTCCTGGGTTGAATACCCAATACCAAAAAAAAAAAAAAAAAAAAAGAAATGAAAGTATGGTATGATACCTATTCTTAGAAATAATTAGGTTACCATAATTTGGAACTCAGTCCAGATAATTAAGTTTGATTAATTTCAGTAGTATTGTGACCTGACAATTTTAGTCTCAAGTGATGCACAAAAGAAAAAAAATATATATATTTTTTTTTTGTTCTGTTGACAACAGTGTATATGAGAACCAGCCATAAGGAACAAAGAGTTGTCCACCAGCAGAACATCAATTAAATGTCAGGTTAGACTAAAACATGGCAGCTCATTCATCTCTACAACTTAAAGACTCATAAAACAGTATTTTGGGAAATGTTATATACATAGGAGAAATTAATTCTTTAACCAAGTAAACAGCAAAATTTTATTATAGACCCACAAGGCATGAAATGGAGTAGAGAATAAGAAGCGAGAATAAGTCTAGAAAGAACAGCTATAGATACAGATAGAAAAGATACCTATTAATATGAGACAATGATAAGGTAATCAAAGCATATAAACACACAGGTGAGCTCTTAGTCTGCTATCCCTGTGGTGAATCTCATTTTATCTTTAACAAATTTTAATACTGAGGTAAGGTATAGCAGGCAAATCAAACAACAAGAACAAAACAAACTCAAATAAAAATGGAGGGGTTGGGGTTGTGGCTCAGTGACAGAGCACTTGCCTAGCATGTGTGAGGCACTGAGTTCAATCCTCAGCACCACATAAATAAATAAATAAAATAAAAGTATAAAAAAACATTTAAAATGGAATTCACATTGAAAAATACTATAGGACAAAAGGATCTTTTTTAAATTTTTTTTAAGTTGTAGATGGACACATACCTTTATTATTTATTTTTATATGGTGCTGAGGATTGAACCCAGTGCCTCATATGTGCTGGGCAAGTGCTCTACCACTGAGCTACAACCCCAGTCTAAAAGGACCATTTTTAATGCATTTTTATTAAACTCACAAAAAAGAAACTCATATGATCCTTTATTTAACTAATGACAAGGCAGCAAAATGTATAAGTAAAAAAGTTCTTTAAAATTCAAAAAGATTGAAACTGCAGTAGTATGAAAGATTTTAAAATATCTAAGTGTCTGACAGATCAAAGGAAGTAAAAAAAATAGTATTGGGAGAACCTAAATAACTTTAAAATATAAATATAAATCTATCACTTTCTACCTACAAGGAATCTACAGTATCCACTTCTTCCATATATACAAGAAATATTTGTAAACAGTACTTTTCTACTTTCTTCCTATCTAACAGCCTTCTCCGATAGTCATTTTCTTCCCCATCAGCCTAGGTTATATGTCCTTTATTTCAACTACTTTCTTACCCATTCTCAATTACTTTATTCCACTAAAATTCCAATTCATCTGCCTGAAGAAACCCACCACCCTCTGTGCTTTTTTTCCTAAGCATCACTAGCAGGAGAGGGGAAATCACATAACTGTGAAGACTGGAGCCACTGCGAATGTATATAGTCTCATGTGTGTGCCATCTTCGTACAGCCATCCAACACATGTTTACTGAGCATCTACTAGATTCCCATGCCAGTACTAAGTACTAATGACAGGAGAAACAAGACAGTGTGGATTCTGTACTTACAGAGCTATCTAGCAACAGAGACATATATTGAGCTAAATATGTAATCATTTAGTTTCAATTGTGGTATGTGCTTCTAAAAAGAAGTACATATTATAAGAGCAATACTATAGTCTGAAACATCAGTATAGGCTCTCCTGAGGAAGTGACTCTTAAACTGCAATCTAAATTATGAACAAAAGTTAAGAGGGATGAGGGAGGTGAGGAGGTGCTGGGTCAGTATAAGAAAGGATGAGTGTACTGGGCAGAAAAACTGAAATATGGAAAGGCCTAGAGGCATGCAAGCATACAGTATGTTTGAGTAACTGAAAGACTGATTTAAATTAGGCAGAAAGGAGAAGAAAGCAGTGTGAAATGAGATACTCATGGATTAAGGCACTCAAGATCTGAAGGTCAAGTAAAGGACTTTGTTGCAAAAAAGAAACCTTTGAAGATCTATAATCAGAGGAGTAAGAGTCATGTTCACCTTTAAGTATCATTCAGCATACAGTGTGGAAAGTGGATATGAAGAAGGCAGAGTGTCCCACGCGTTATAATCCAAGCATTTTATCATGGCTCTTTGAACTAGGATGGCAGCAGTGGAGAATTAGAGAAGGGAATAAATTGCAAAGATTTAGAAGGCAACTGTGAAATAAATTAGTTCACTGGACAATAGTTTCCTGAGGTTAAGGGAGAAAACAAAGACGTCTCCCAGGTTTCAAGAATGAATAACTGAGTGGAGACAGAATGTGCCATTTAGGAAGGAGAAACACATCTCCAGGTTTATGATGAGAATAAGAGATTTAAACTTAGTTTTATATATGCCAGTTTAAAATGTTGGAAGATATCCAAGTGAAGAAGTCAACTAGGGAAGGTGAACATAAAGGTCTGAGAATCAGAAGTGAGGTAAGTATAGGATAGGGTTATAAATTTAAGAACCAGCAAAGGAATGGTAAACTAAGCCATGACCTGGAGAAAACTTCAAAGTTTAAATATAAACTTTTAAGTATAAATTAGTGAGACAAGGAGGAAGCCTAAGGTGAATCTTAATGATCCCAACAATTAAAAGTCTGATGGCAAAGAAAAAGTCAATAAAGAGGATGCAGAAATAACAGGCAAACAAAGCAAGAAGAAAATTAGTAGAGAGCACTCCATAAAAGCCAAAGGAGAAAGTTGTCTAATAAGAAGGAAGCAGTCAACAATATTGAATGCTGCTCAGAGACCATGGAAGAAACTAAAAAACACCTACTGGGTTTAGCAATAAATTGATCAGCAACCTTCACAGGAGTTTACAGAAGCTCTACAGGACATGATACCAGATTCGAGTAGACTAATGAGTACAGAGAAAAAAGAAAATGGAGGCAGCAAATATAGAAAACACTTTCATGAAACTTGGCTAGGAAGGGAAGGAGAAAAATGGGGGTTTGGGGAATAAATTAAAGAATAAACAGAAAGGGTCTGGGATTTGAGGTTGCTTTTTTGTTGTTGTTTATTTTGTTTCTAGAATGGAAGAGAAACATGTTAAATGTTGATGAGAGAAGCAGCTAATAAAGAAAACAAGATACTGTACAGGAAAGAGAATTTTCTTAGTTGTCATCTTCCAGGTTGCCAAGTAAGCCTGTGGTTCTAAAAGTCAGCCTTCTCAACCAGTGCCTTCTCAATCAGTTATTTTAGACCATTTCTACTTTCCTCAACCGCCAACCTCATATACCTCCTACTTTTTAAAAATAATAAAAGCAGAGAACGCATACAGAATTTCAAACTCTTGTCACAAATTTCCACCTTGATCCCATCTGTTCTTGTTCCTAGTGAATGTCAAAGACAAATGGCTTTCTCTTAACGTCAATCAACCTTGACCACTACAATATTCCTATGGCTTTAGGAACGTTACTATTCTGTCACTGGACCTATTCTCATTTACCCATCTGTTATTCGTCTTTTTTCTAATTATAAAGTTTATTTTCTTTTTATTGTTCGTCATACCTTTCGAAACATTTTCTGTCTCCTTTCGATCCCTAACTTGTTGAAGTACAAATCTCAACTCACTGACATATAAACATAAAATAACTGTTTTTTCCATAACTACTCAGTTGAATCTTAAATCTACTGAGTATGATCAGTAAAATTCCAAAATTTTTCAGCCACATTCAATGATCAAAGCATAGCTTTTAATTCCCATCTATGGACAACATGCCTCATTAGCACAAGTGAGAATTCCACAGCCTCCACCAGATACCTGTGGTGGGAAAGGGCTAGGCTTGTTCTTACTGGTTCTCTCCTCCATTCCTCCCCCATGCTTCCACTACCACTCTCCTTCTTTTACAAACTTAATGTCTTCTTCCATAAGTAGCAGCTGTAAGAAAAGAGCAATATTCCACTTACAAAGCTTGCCAGACACTAGTGACGGGTCTGCCACAGTCATCAGTTGACCTTTTCTAGGGGGCTAAAGTTATGTCAACTGCCAACAGAATCAAGTGTTACCAAGAGGCGATGTACCCATGCTCTTTCTTCTAACTAATCTCTACTCTTATGGTGATTTCTGCACAGGTAACACACATGATCTCTAGGCAGCATGCAGGTTCACCTTCATTCCTGCTGCCCAATTCTATCAGAATTTTGCATACATTCACATAACCAAGTACTCCCTTAGGAAGTCCCTCTGCCTCTAACATCTTCATGCATGTTTATGCTCCTTCCCTCACATAAACCATAAACCTCACCAGATTCCTATTAACTTGATCACTGAGAACTCCTTCAGAAGCACACTATCCTAGAGATCCTTCAGGTCCAGCTGGCCTAGGATACTTCAGCAAGCCTACTGTGCTACGAAATCTTAAGACACATATAAGCATCAGTCTCTGTATTTGAGGGTGCCCCCAAACATCTAGAAACATGCTTCTAATTCCCCCCCAGGTTAAAATGGAAAACAGGGGAAGGAAAGTAAAACATGTTCCCAGCATTCTTTCCCCCAAACTCTCTTAACACATTCCAGACACCAAAATCATTCGGCACGTCAAATATGCTGGCAAAGAAAATGCTGTTAGTCTCCCCTTCCTGCAGACACACCCACAAACTTCAAAAACAATTCTTTCAAGTTTCATCTCAAATTTGTGTGAGAGTAAGAAGAAGGGATAACCACAACTTCAGTAACTATACATAGCCCAAAAAGGTTCTCTCTCCCCAGCTGACCCTCTAGCCCACTTTGTAAGGGGGCAAGGGAAATGTAGGGGTGGTAGTTAGAGTATGGCTTTGCTAGAATGTCAGTTCCCAGCAATTCAAGCAACTAAGTAGTTGATGTCATAACAGAGACATCCTCAAACTCATCCTCCTTCTTTTAATTACAGAGGGAAGTGTGGTCAGCATTCCTGGGTAAACAATAAAATATTTTTCACTAATAAGCTACACTTATCATGTTAATTACATAACAAAGATGTTATTAACTGCATTTTACATATAGGACACAAAACTGAACTGTGGTATTTAAGACTAAAACACAAAAATCACAAATGGGGATAAATCCTTTAGAGCATCAACAAAACAAGAATTGAATCCACATGCAAAATGAGGGGGAATCCCTGAGTTGCTTAAATCACAAAGTACTAACCAAATGAGAAAACAGATGGCAGTGCTTTCATAACAAAAACAGAATAACATGAAAACAAAAAAGGAACACTAGTTATTACCCAGTATGTGCTTAGACCAAATGTTGAACTGTATCCTTTTACATTACCAGCTGTAATTCATGGAGAAGGATAGAACAGAAAATAAGAACAGCTTTCTCCCAGATTTTACTTCTCAGTCTAAGTCTTTGAGAATCCTGGCATAGTACAAGTAATTTCTCTCATTTTCTCAAAACCTCCATCTTTTTAATCTACAACTTACACAAAACATTTCTATTACTATTAAGTTTTCACAAAGCTTTAGATTAATGAGTGACAGAGCCAGAAATAAAAGTTACATTTTTTTATAACCATTTCTCACTTCCTCAAACACAGAAGTATCAGAAGCAGATGCCACAGTTTCTGCTCATTAAGAGACATGATGCCTGGCGTGGCGGCACATGCCTGTAATCCCAGTAGCTCAGGGGGCTGAGACAGGAGGATCACAAGTTCAAAGCCAGTTTCAGCAACAGCAAGGTATTAAGCAATTCAGTGAGACCCTGTCTCTAAAAAGATACAAAATAGGGGTGGGGATGTAGCTCAGTGGTTGAGTGCCCATGTTCAATCCCCAATACCCAAAATTAAAAAGAGAGAGAGAGAGAGAGAGAGAGAGAGAGAGAGACGTGATTATAATTAGTCAATCTTTCTCTAAAGAAGTAACTATTTCCCAAACAAATTTCATTTCTTTAGTCAGACATGTTATTTTTAATCACAAAAATCAAAGAAGCTGATTGATCTCTAGAACCGACCTAGAGATTAACTCGGCCCATATGCTCTTTTTATAGAAGCTAAAACCCAAAACTAGGTCAGTAGTGTTTTCCACTATAATATGCTGATTCATTATTCTTCAAGGATGATTTTATTTAGAAGTATTTCTCTTAAAACATAAAAAAGGTTTTGTATGATGACAGTAAGAATATTAATTGTGACTACCACATGATGTATTTGGACAATTTCAACTACTGTTCATTTGGAAAGTAGGTTCTAATGAATCATATTTTCAAACTAGTCTAAAATTTATTTTGGCTCTTTCCAATTTAAGAGGAAACACAGCTGCTGTCTCAACATATAACTTTTCTTTGACCCTTCAAATACTTCCAAAGCTAAATAATGAATTCCAAAGGTTTCAACCATGTTCACCATTAAAACAGAAGTTATCTCTATAATAATTATATGAAGATGTATTACTTTGTTTTTTCTCAAAATAATTTTTCAATAAAAAGTAATATAATACTAATTTGTATTTACTAAAATGCCAGGCTTTTTAGTGAATTTTTAGAGACAGACTATGCTATATGTCTGTTTAATATCCTATTACAATCACAAGGTTATCTATAATTAGAAAACACACCTTAAGATGACATCCCAATCCCACCCAGGATTGTTTATGGTTAGCCATCAATCTCACTTTTTCCTGACCAGAGTGAATTAGGAGAATGATAAGTATCTCAACGGAAAGGGAGCAATGTCCAAGTAAAGACATTAAACATGAAACCAAAGAATGTGAAAATCTCGCTAGTGCCACCTACTGTACCAACAGAGAATGCAGATAAGAAATATTTTTAAAATGCTCTGTGTGTGTGTGTGTGTGTGTGTGTGTGTGTGTCCCAACATTTGATTCCTTCTTCAGGATTATGTATTAGCTTTCTACCAAATCTTTCATAGAATATGAAAGCACCATAATAATCAGATCATGTCAAAACCAAAGACTTCAAAATTAAGAAAAGTTCAAGCACAATGCTGATTTTAGTGTGAAGATCAAAGGAAAAGTTTTTCCTAAGAGGTAATGAAATAAAATGCATATAGAATTTATTAAAACTAAAGAAGTGAGGTAAATGATCAAGGGAGATGTAGTAAAAATCGGAGCATAAAATGAAATGAATCACAAGCCACAAAGCACACCTTACCTTACATTCCACCACACTCTGGTCTGATTCACAAGTTACATATATCTCATCTACCGCCCGGCGAAGATTATCAAAAAGAAATGCCCAGTACCGAGCTCTCAGATCAATTTTCCGAGGGTGCCTTGTTTTAGTAGGACTTTTATCAAAGTGTTTATCTCCAGCTGCAGATGTTATCTTACAGTCTACTGCAGTATTCTAGTAAAATAAAATACAACATGAAAAAATGTAAATAAAAAGGTTTTCAGGGATTGAGTTTTTCTATAAAGCACATTTTCAACAAGACTTTTACATCATGCTTGAGTTCATCAAAACAAGCTTCTTACCTTAAATAAAATGGGCAGGTTTATAAGGCCAAATTTTATTTTAGGCAAGTCTTACTGAAGATTACAATGATTTAGGTGACTCAGCATTTAGCAATAAGGAGTGCTAAAGTTATTCCTGATTTACTCGAACACATGTATGGCACATTCACATACATTAACAAATAATAAACAGCAATGTCAACATTTTGAGGTATAGTGTCTTCTTTCTACATTTGTTGTGTGAACTTTTAAAAACCCATCTAGTTCATGAGATTTACCATATTCATACCTTTTTACCAACTCCTTTTCCCAAAGAATTACTTTCCTTCTTGCAGAAGTATATCTTTTACAGTTTGCAGTAAGGGTTTGTAAATGGTTGCTATGGTTTCAATATATCCCCCGGCAAAGCCAGTGTGTTGGAAATATAATCCCCAGTGCAATAGTTCTAAAAGGTGGGATCTTTGAGATATATTTAGATCACAAGGGTTCTCTCCACGTCAATGAATAAATGTCATTATTATAGGAGTCAGTTTTTTGTCATGGAATTGGTGTGCTCTTCCTTCTCTCTTGTGCACATGAAAGCACACTTTCTCACCATGATATCTTCTGCCAAGTTAGGATTCAGCAAGAAGGTTTGCACCAGAAATGATCCAATGACCTTGGACTTTTCAGCCTCTAGAACCATGAGCCAAAAAAACTGCTACTGCTGTGACATTATACAAGCAAAAAATGGACTAAACAATAGTAAACATGGACTAAAACAATAGAAAACATTTAGTCTTCTCATATCTAAAACTGGCTGTATTTCACTCTTATACCTAAATGATCATTGACTAAGTACAGAATTGTAGGTCAAAAATTATTTTGCCTTATAACTTTGAGATATTGATCCATTGGCCTTTCACTGATTATAATTCTATTAACCTGTCATTCCCCATCAGGTTTACTTCTTCACAATTTCAAAGATTTCTTTTCTTTTTTTTTTTATTGTAAACAAATGGGATACATGTTGTTTTTCTGTTTGTACATGGAGTCAAGGCATACCATTTGTGTAATCATAAATTTACATAGGGTAATGTTGTTTGATTCATTCTATTTTTTTTCTTCCCTCCCACCTCTCCCACCCCTCTTTTCCCTCTATACAGTCCTTCCTTCCTCCATTCTTGCCCCCTCCTTAACCCTAACCCTAAACCTAACCCTAACCCTAACGCTAACCCCTCCCACCCCCTATTATATGTCATCACCTGCTTATCAGCGAGATCATTCGTCCTTTGGTTTTTTGAGAGTGGCTTATCTCACTTAGCATGATATTCTCCAATTTCATCCATTTGCCTGCAAATGCCATAATTTTATCATTCTTTATGGCTGAGTAATATTCCATTGTATATATATGCCACAGTTTCTTTATCCATTCATAAATTGAAGGACATCTAGGTTGGTTCCATAATCTGGCTATGGTGAATTGAGCAGCTATGAACATTGATGTGGCTGTATCTCAGTAGTATGCTGATTTTAAGTCCTTTGGGTATAGGCTGAGGAGTGGGATAGCTGGGTCAAATGGTGGGTCCATTCCAAGCTTTCTGAGGAATCTCCATACTGCTTTCCAGAGTGGCTGCACTAATTTGCAACCCCACCAGCAATGTATGAGTGTACCTTTTTCCCCACATCCTCTCCAACACCTATTGTTGCTTGTGTTCTTGATAATCGCCATTCTAATTGGGGTGAGATGTAATCTTAGGATAGTTTTGATTTGCATTTCTCTTATTACTAGAGATGTTGAACATTTTTTCATATGTTTGTTGATTGCTTGTACATCTTCTTCTGTGAAGTGTCTGTTCATTTCCTTAGCCCATTTGTTGATTGGATTATTTGTATTCTTGGTGTAGAGTTTTTTGAGTTCTTTATATATTCTGGAAATTAGTGCTCTATCTGAAGTATGAGCGGCAAAGATATTCATTCTCCCACTCTGTAGGCTCTCTCTTCACATTGCTGATAGTTTCCTTTGCTGAGAGAAAGCTATTTAGTTTGAATCTATCCCAGTTGTTGATTCTTGCTTTTATTTCTTGTGCTATGGGAGTCCTGTTAAGGAAGTCTGATCCTAAGCCAACAAGTTGAAGATTTGGACCTACTTTTTCTTCTATAAGATGCAGGGTCTCTTGTCTGATTCCGAGGTCCTTGATCCATTTTGAGTTGAGTTTTGTGCAGGGTGAGAGACAGGGGTTTAATTTCATTCTGTTGCATATGGTTTTCCAGTTAAGATTTCTTTTCTTAACCATGATGTTTTGAAGATTCTCTAGCATGAATCTAAGTAAAAACCTATTTTATTTACCCCATTCAGCTCCACAGTTAATGCCCTGAAGCTCTTGAGAACTCAAAAAGTGAGGAAATTTTTCAGTACATCCATTTTTTATTCTCAGCTTTCAGATGACTAGAAGACATGTTACTAGAATTTCTCAATCTTAAATTCTCTTTCACATTTTTTATCTCTGTAATTCTCCAAGCTATATTCTAAGTTGTCCTCCAATTTACAAATTTTATTTCAGTAATCTCTTTGTTCCATATATCATTTATTCTATTAATTGAAGGTTTTCAAAATTTCACTGACAACACATTCATTTCTAAGATTTTTACTCAGCTCCCTTTTATTTATAATTTTTTGAAATTAATATTCACCTATTATATTTCACAATTTCTCCATTTTGCATTATAGTTATTCTTTCCTTTGAGAATTTAACATTCATTGTTTTGAAAGTTCTCTTTAAAAAAATGTCTTTTCATTTCATTTCTTTCTCATTTGTGGAATGCACTGGCTATATTTTATGAAATTACTATCTACATGTGATTTGATATTTTACTTTGCAAAACTTATTTTGTAATCTAGTTTCTGATCTTTTACCTTTTTACTTTCCTCACCTTTATGGTTACCAACAATCTAACCCACTATTGTTTCATTTCCAGAGGTCTTTTACTAGACCTTATAAGTCTTTTTCTTTAAGAATATGACTGTTATGGTTTGGATAAAAAGTATTTGGATATAAATAAAAAAGGAACATGTAAGAGAGGGTTAAAATTAAAACTATGGAAACTGACAGCCTGAGTTCAAATACTGGCTGTGTCATTTTCTAGCATGTTAACTAACCTCCCTGCCTCAGTTTATTTTTGAAATATAATTTCACTTTTGGGAGGACAATAATTATTTCTACAACAAAGGGTTGTTATAAGAACAAATAAATTAATATTTCTAAATACTTAGCACAAACTAGGTACACAGTGAATATAATTTATATTTGTTAGATTTAAAATGTAACATTAAATTTTCACATGAAGATAAAATATATAATAAATCCTAAAATGTTAGATTTTGTAACTTACAATATATTCAGGAATTGAAATTAAATAACTAAATAAAAAGTTACACATGCTGTACCTGCTTAGTAGTTTTATGAGTGCCTTGAATTGTCCTCTTAGATTTTCCACCAGTTTGACACTTGGGTTTTCCTTCAAGGCAAGAAAAAATAAATAACAAGATATTTAGACAAAGGGGAATGAAGGGAAAGGAGGGTTAATGAGAATAGGAAAGACAGTAGAATGAACTGGTCCTTACTATCTTATGTGCATATATGATTACACGACCAACGTAATTCTACATCATATAAACCAGAAGAATGAGAAGTTACACTCCATATATGTACAACATGTCAAAATACATTCTAGGGGCTGGGGTTGTGGCTCAGTGGTGAAGCACTTGCCTAGCATGTGTGAGGCACTGTGTTTAATTCTCTGCACCACATTAAATAAATGAAAAAATAAAGGCCTATCAACATCTAAAAAGATTTTTTAAATACATTCTACTATTATGTAGAACTAAAAAGAATACAAAATAAAATAAAAAGTATGACTATTTAAAAAATAGATAACAAAATTAAGCTGTAGGTAATTAAATAATATAAAACTAAACTATAAAAATTATCCAAGCATAATAACACATAATTTCCATCTAGAGACCACAAAACAGTACAATCTATGCAATTGAAACTACTGATGATTTAGTTTTTCTAAAAAAGGCAAATTTCCAAAGTCCCAGAGGCTGCTTTGGTTGAATGGCTTTCTCAGAACAAGAATAAATCAACTTCTTAAGGAGTCAGATAGCAAGACAAGGTGACACACTTGTATTCCCAGCAGCTCAGAAGGCTGAGGCAGGAGGACTGAAACTTCAAAGTCAGCCTCAACAACTTAGAGAAACCCTGTTTCAAACAAAACAAAATGTTTTGTGGATTGACTCAGTGGTTAAATGCCCCTGGGTTCAATCCCTGGTACCATAAAAGGAAAAATAATGAAACACACACACACACACACACACACACACACACACACACAAATGAATTAAACAAGTCAGATAAGCTGACAACTTAAAAACATCAAGTTACTGTTATTTCTCAACTTACATACAGGTCTGGAAAATATTTCCTTTAAATTTATTTTAAAAATAAAATTAAGAATATTTTTACCATATAATAAAAAGAATTTTTAAAAGTTAATATTTTTATTAGTTGTTGATGGACTTTTCTTTTATTTACCTATTTATATGTGGTGCTGAGAACTGAACCCAGTGCCTCACACCTCATACATGCTAGGCAAGCATTCTACCACTGAGCCACAACTCGAGCACCTAATTGAAAAAAAATTTTAAAGAATATTTTTACCATATAAGCCCAGTATTTTATTTTTATCAAATTCTCTGATTCATAAAATACACAGTTTGATTTTGCAAAAGGAGGTTTATGGGTTGCAGATTTAGCTTACTGGTAGAGCACATGCCTAGCATATGCAAGACCCTAAATTCAATGCCTAGTGCTGATAAAAAGGGAGGGTTTTTGTAGTCAGATGTATCATTCTCTAATATGTATATCAGAAAAATTTCTTTCTACAACATAATTTTGGAGCAGAACCCTGATGCAGAATAAGTGAAATAAGCCTTAACACAAAGGCACCTGACATCAGTGGGACTCCCTCACTGTTCTACCATAGATGAAATTACACTACATATCACTTCATTCATTCTATTTCACAGAACAATCCCAGCCAGGCTTTTTAGAAAATCCAACAGAAAAACCAGTTTAGAACAAATGTCAGAGGAAAAAGAAATAATTCAAAAAAGAGAGCCCTTGTTTAAAATGGAATTATCATCCTCAGAAATATTTGGGTATATACTGTAGTCATAATATAATAACAAGCTGCTATTATAAAAATAAACATTTTTCAGGAGAAAATAACTGTCAACCAAGATTGCTACATTCAACAAAGCTATCCCTCAAAATCAAAGGGAAATTTTTTTAAAAAATTCCAAAATAAGCAGATACCAAAAGAATGACTACTAAACTAGTAGTACAGACAAGAATACTTAAAAGAAATACTACACACAGAACAAATTAAAAACAAACTCCAAGACTCAGGATGGACAAAGCTCGTTGGAAGAAAAGCTAAGCAAATGAGAAACAGGACCAAATTAAACATTAGAAATAAGTCAAAATGGCAAGAATAAACATCTCTACAAAAACACTGAATGTAAACAGTCTCAACTTTCCAATGAAAAGACATAGGTACACTGGCAGAATGGATTAAAAAACAAGACCCAACTATATGTTGTTTGCAAGAGACTCGCCTTATAAGCAAAGACATCCACTGGCTGAAACTGAAAGGATAGAGAATGATATATCATGCACATGGAGCCTGAAAACAAGCAGGAGGAGCTACTCTCATACACTCTCATACTCGGGCAAAGCAGATTTCAAGCCAAATTTAATCAAAAGAGACAAAGGTCACTTCATGTTGGTAAAGGAAACACTACAATGAGATAAAACAATAGTAAAAATTTATGCCCAAAATGTCAATGCATATAAATATGTAAAATAAACACTATTCAACTTAAAGACTTAAATAGACCTCAATGCAATAATACCAGGGGATTTCAACACACTTCTGTCACTAACAGAGGTTCTTCAGACCTAAAAAATATTATTAATCATCATGATCACGTTGCTTTCACTCCAGAGATGCAATGATGGTTCAACACAGGCAAATCAAGAAATGTAATTCACCACATGAATTCAACTAAAAACCAAAATCATTTAGTTATCTCAATAGATGCAGAGGAAGTCTTTGAAAAAATCCAACGCCCATTCATGATAAAAACACTGAAGAAACTAGAAGTAGAGGGAACCTACCCAAATTCAACAAACCCTAACTCAACCTTGTACTTAATGGGGAAAAACTGAACGTATTTCCCTAAAATCAGGAACAAGACAAGGATGTCACTCTCACCACTCCTATTCAATACAGTACTTAAAATTTTGGCCAAATTATGTAAAAGGAGGAAATGGAAATAAAAGGGATACAAATAGGAAAAGAAGTCAAATTATCAATTTGCAGATGACATGATCCTATACTTAAAAATACAAAAGCTCTACCAACAATCTTCTAGAACTAATAAATTTAGCAAAGTAGCAGGACACAAAATCAAGATTCAAAAATCAATAGCTTACTCATGCTCCACCTTATACTTCTTCCTTCCCTTCCAAAATTCTTTTCTTATATGTATTGAACATGACACCTTTCTTTGGAAACTGACAGTCTCTCAATGCCATTCAGAAATTATGGGAAGCAATCATTCTTTACTGTTTTACAACTAATCAATCACTAGTGCTGTTCTCTCTTCTTTAAAACTTCCCTAACCTCTTTTCCTTTTTCATTCTCATACTTCAACATAATTGAACCAGGCTTATTAAGGTGACAAATTTAAACTGATGGAAATATTCTCTTATATTTTTAAAGCATAAACCTAATCATTTAGCTGAGAATATGCAATCATATAAATAAATATATCATTAACTGAATACAAATCATTTTTGAAATCATTTTATTGTGAACATGTGATAGCATGATTCCACCAGGATGGTTATTTAATTCAACTTTTCTTTTTTTAAAGGATTCTTTTTAAATGCTCAACTAACTTTACAAGCATGCTTGACTCATATTATTCTTACAATACATACATAACATTTAATGAGTAAATCTTTTCAAATTAGTTGAAACATTTTCAAAACCAATTCCTTATTCCTTTTTTCCCTTCTAAAAATGCAGCATATCTATTACTGAAGTTTGTCAATATTTATGAAGTACACTTTTCTTCAATTCTATATCAAATGTAGTAAAAAAAAAAAAAAATCCAGGTATACTCTTCAAGTTCAGAATTTTATAGGTTAAACACAGATGAACAGATGATGAAGTAAATCTACAATCAGGTAAACACAGGTGCAGAAAACTGTGTTAAAAATTAGTCACACCTGTGAAATATTTAACCGATGAGACGGAAGCTAGATTTATTAGACATTGGTTTTGAACATTCTATCTTGGAAAAAAAGTGTTTCTAGATCCATTCATTTTAAAAATTTATATTTTCAACATTTCAATGGAAGTGGAATCTTGTTTTTTCTTTTAGCATCATAGTTTGTAACAAATTTAGTTACTGAATCCATCTTGAATTCACTAACATATAAATGCTAAGATCTGATAAAAATTAATGCATTTTAAACTTTTTTTGAGTTCCATTTTTTTTAACCTCCAGTAGAGGAAATGATATATCACCAATGGATGAGTTATGCATATATTTAATCCCCATAAAATAACAATATAATTGATTTTATTTATAAAATTAACATTTAAATGATTATTTCTAAGATTTTTAGATTTCAGATGTATCATTATGCAAAAAATATTCTTCATGTCAGGTTATTTATACTTTTTGTTTGTTTGTTTTTGGGGTTTTTGGCAGTGCTGGGGATTGAACTCAGGACCTTGTACTTGCAAGGCAAGCACTCTACCAACTGAGCTATCTCCCCAGCCCCTATTTATACTGTTTTAAACTTCTTACTGTGTCTACTACTTAGTGTTTTATCAATATATATTTCATTGATTAACAAATGACTGAAAAAAAAAAAACATATTCTTTCCTAACTCCATTCAGAATTTACGCTGTCAATAGAATCAGTATTGTGCTTATTTATTAACTTTTTCATTTTGAATTCTACTAGCAAGTCTAATAAAATATACTTTAATAACTTGATTAAAATGAACATCATTGACAAAAAAAAAAATAAGAAAAGTATAGTCTCAAAAAAATCAACAGCTTTTCTATATACCAATAATGAATCTACTGAAAAAAAAATCAGGAAAACAAATCCACTCATAACAACCTCAAAAACAAAATAAAATACCTAGGAATGAATGAAAGTCCTCTATATGAAAAATTACAGAACACTGAAGAAATAAATATATGAAGACCCAAGAAAATGGAAAGACCTACCATGTTCACAGTCAGGCAGAATCAATATTGTTTACAGATTCCATGCAATCCCCATCAAAATACCAATAACATTCTTCACAGAACTATAAAAAAAAAGTCTTAAAATTCATACAGAAGAGTCAGGCACGGTGGCACATGACTGGGTGGCACATGACTGTAAACCCAGAGGCTCAGAAGGTTGAGGCAGGAAGATCTTGACTTCGAAAGCAAGCCTCAGTAACTTAGTGAGGCCCTAAGCAACTCAGTGAGACCCTGTTTCTAAATAAAATACAAAAAAGGGCTGGGGATGTGCCTCAGTGGTTAAGTGCCCTTGAGTTCAATCCTCGATACCAAAAAAAAAAATCATACAGAAGAATAAAATACCCAGAATACCAAAGCAAGTCTAAGTTAAAAAAATATTATGCCAGAAGCATCCCAATACCTGACTTAAAATTATACTACAGAGCTATAGAAACAAAAATAGCAGGTTAATGGCATAAAAACAGACACATACATCAATGGAACAGAACAGAAAACAGAGACAAGTTCATACAGATACAGTCATCTCATTTTTCACAAAAGCACCAAAAACATATGCTGGAAGTAAGACAGCACTTTTAACAAATAGTGCTAGAAAAATTGGTTTTCCATATGTAAAAGAATGAAACTAGATTCCTATCTCTTACCCTGCATAAAAGTCAATTCAAAAATGGAGTAAAGACCTAGAAATTAGACCAGAAACTTTGCGATTACTAAAAGAAAACATAAGGTCAACACTCCAACAAATAAGCATAAGCAGTTGGAAAGGCTTGGTAGACATACCAACTACCATCTAAAATCACTGATAATAAGATGGTGTGATAATTTGATACAGGTATACAATAATTAAATTGGGGTAATTAACATTTCCATCTTCTTAAAACACCTATCATTCATTTGTATTGGGATCCTTTAAATTCCTCTCTTCTGGTCTTGTTGGCAGTGGTGGTGGCAGTGTTGGTATTTTATTTTTGTGGAGCTGGGAATTGGACATGGGACTTCACAAATGCTAGGGAAGTACTCTACCATTCAGTTATATTCTGATTTTTTTTTCATAAAACACATAGTAATTTGTTGTAAACTATAAGAATTCAGTAAGAAAAAAATTTAAATTTTTTTAAATATTTTAGTTGTAGATGGACACAATGCCTTTATTTTATTTATTTTTAGGTAGTGCTGAGGATAGAACCCAGGGATTCACACATGATATACAAGTGCTCTACCACTGAGCTACATCCCCAGTCCCTTAAATCTCTTATAACTTTAAAAAAAAAAACTAACCTGCCAGTCATAATAATATAACAAGCCCAATTTCATTGTTATCTGAAAGATCAAAGTTAATGATAACACTTTAATTAAGCCATTTGCATACAAAAGCAATTAAAAATTACTTGACATATACTAATTTTCTCAAGTTCTAACTGTGAACATCCGGTTTTTAATCTACTTGTTATTTGGAACAAAATATATCCTTCTAATTTTTTCTGTTTTGTTTCGGTTTTGGTTTTCTGAGATGGGGTTACTTAGGCTGGCTTTGAATTCCTGGGCTCAAGGGATTCTTCTTCCTTGCCTCGAGAGATGCTAGAACTTGGCTAGCATAGTTTACAACAAAGATGAAACCAATTATTTTTTAATACATACCATCATCATCTTTGTTTTCCAGTGGAACGCTCCAAGCTATTAGGTTTCTTGCTGTACGACCCTCCTCTGCAACTATTCTCCTTACTTTATCGTGACTATTGGAACGCTGGAATGAGGCCTTTGTGTGAAAAAGAGAATATTAGATTTTTAGGTATTACATTACTCAACATATAGACCATACTTGACAACATTATTTCCCACATTTACTCAGAAAGGAAACATTTAAAACTAATTTGGACTTTGGAAGGTGGTTAAACAGAAAAGAAACTCTACTGAATTTTTTTTTTTTTTTTTTTTGGTCTAAAAAGACTAAATTTTACAGTTTAAAAAAAATTATTTCAAGAATAAATACAATCTAAGGTTTGAAAAAGTGTCCTAAGAAGCGTAAGCACTGCTGTGTACCCGTATCAGCACCACAACTTACATACTAACGAGTTTAAGGGAAAGAGACCAAGTTCTACAAACATGCTACAAATTTCCCCTGAAAGTTCTCTGCAGCAATCCCAGTGATTTGAGAGGGTGAAGCAAAAGGATCACATTTGAGGTCAACCTCAGCAACTTAGCAAGTCCCTACCTCAAAGTAAAAAATGAAAAAGACTGGGAGTGTAGTTCTGTAGAAAGAGTGTCCTGAATTCAATACAAATAAATATGTATATGTATGTATATACTTATATATTGGTAAATTTACCTATTGATAAACTTATTTACCAATAGATAAAATATATACATGCATACATACATACACATTACATGAAAATAGCCTGTTTTTATAAGCCAAGTACGTATGGGAAGAAAGGGATCCTAAAGCATCCACATGAGACAGAATTCCATGTGGGCAATCTGCCTTTTTATCAAACAAGTTCACCACTGGGCCCAGCATAAAATTCCAGTACAATTCATGTGTGTTTTCATGCCCTCTTCTAATCCTCGTCAGCCTAATCACATATCATGTCTGGACTCCTTAGGCAACAATACATTTACTAGAAAATTACTATTTGCAAAGCACTTGTGTGGACAGTGAGGAAAACATAAAATATAGATGACCTTTCAATGGAGCATGAGTGAATTTTTTTTTTGAGATTTGCAACAATCTGAAAAAACAAACATAAACCATACATCCTAGAAAAATTGAAAAAATAAAGAAAAGTTAGATATGTCCTGAATGCATAAAATGTATTTAGAAAATAGTGTATCATTTATTATAAATATACAACTATCAGTTACAAGCAGTTAAAATGTATCAAAACTTATGCACACAGACTGTAGTATTCACAGTTGAAAATGTAAACAAATGCAGATACAGGTATGAAATTCAGAACTGTATAAAATTGAATGAGGCAAAAATCCCAGCTCTAACTGACTATAATATTTTACTTATCCGTTCAATTTGAAATATAGTTTCAGAATTGTTAACCTATATCCCTTATGAGAAAAATATTTACTAACTAAATTAGTAACTAGATTATGGCATTTCAGTATAGATCTTGTCCTTAGCTTCTTCCAGTATTCAAAGTACTGGTTTCCAAAATCATCAAATCAATTCTCACTCCCTTCAATATGGTTATATTATTCACTTGTAATATGTTACTACTTGCATTCCATTTTGGGGTCTCCTCACCTAGTGCTTGATTTTAATTGCTTGATTATTTGGGGTGTATGTTAAGAAAAAGCAACGTATTTTTCTCAAAGGAACTTAGTAATGACTAGTATAACTTCAGAGGAAGAATAAAATCTCTAAACTCTAGAGCAAGGGTAAGCAAACTTCTACATACAAAGGGCCACACACATATTTTTTACTTTAGGCTTTACAGGCTGTTGAGTTTAAATACTAAATATCTCAAAGGTCCACGTGTTAGAGAACTGGTCCCCAGAGGGGTACTACCAGGAGGTGGAGGATTATTTAGGAAGTAGGCCTAGTGAAAGGATCTTGGGCTATTGAGGGTGTGCTCCTACAAGGGATTTTGTAACCCCGGCCCATCCAGACACTCTCTCCTTGCTTCCTAGCTAATGAGATGAGCAACACTCTCCCCCATTGCCATCTGGCACACCCACCAAAGGCCCAAAGCTATGAGTATATCCAGTCTTGGAGTGGAACTTCGAAAACGGTGAGTCAAAATAAACTTTTTATCTTTATAAGTTAAATATTTCAGGTATTTTATTATACAGATAGAAAGATGACTAACATGATCCATAAGGTCTCTGTGATATGTACTCAAGTTTTGGGAAGCAGCCAATTTGTTGTGGTTATGTGATGAGAAGCCAATTATGAGATAAACAGACATTACTTTTTTTAAAAAATAAATTCAAATTACAGACAAGTTACAAATTAGCAAAAAGAATATCCAAAATATCCTCATATTTTTTGTGAAAATATAGTTATGATAGCCCTTGCCAGTAAACACATCAATATGTACTTCCTATAAGCAAGGACACTCCTATATAACTGTTCCCAGTTTTTACAACTATCAAAATGGATATTATCAAAATTATTACCTAAAATAAAGCAATTACTTAAATTGCCCAAAGCCATTACTTTGGTAGCATAAAAGGAACTTGACAAAATACACTAGCCCAATTCATCCAGAAGCTCTAAAAACTGCAAGCAGGATAAATACCCAATCAGAGAGAAATTTGAAGATGGCAGAGTGGAGTTAGATGGCAATCGTTCCACAGCATAGAAAGAAGGCAGTGAAGAAATAGCTGATTGGAGAGAACTACAAGTTTATACCTGAATTAGGGACATGTGGAGAACTGCATCAATAAGTGTTTTATTAAGTACAACAGTACATGGCTTTGCTCTGAAGTAATTACAATAAATAGGGTTCAGTGTCCTCTCTCAAAATGGTGCCGATGCACACTGATACACACTGAATGAAAGCATCAATACCTGGATATTCACCCAGCCCAGGGATCGTAAGAGAAAGATACTCACTAAATAGTCTCTTGTATAAAAGAAGAAGCAATAATCATCCCAAGAGATGGGTAGCCATACAAGCAATATGAAAAAGAAAAAAAAAAAAAAAAATCCCAAACAGCCTAGAACACTTTAACATTGACGCCAATGACATCACAGTAGAGAAAATACAGGAGAAAGAATTTAGAAACTTCATACTTAAAATGTTCACCAAGCTTTAAGATGATGAAAGGAATAAACTTAGAAAATACAGGATGTGAAAAATCATCTCAATAAAGAGACAAATTCTGAAAAAGAACCAAATGGAAATCCTGGACATAAAAGACTCAATAAATCAAATTAAAAATTTAGTGGACAGTATTACCAATAGATTAGACCAACTGAAAGTAGAGTTTCGAGGCTCTGAAGACAAAGTCTATAATCTTGAAAATAAGTCAATAATAAAGAATAGAAGTTAAAAGACTATGATCAGAATATTCAAGAAATCTGGGATAACATCAAGAGACTAAATATAAGAATCATTGGGGTAGACAAAGGTTCCAAAATACAAGTAAATGAGTACATAACCTTTTACATAATATTATAAAATTTTACAAACCTTAGGAACAAGATGGAAATCCAAATAAAAGAGGCATATAGAACTCCAAATAGGATGAAAAAAGATCTTCTCCAAGACACATTGTAATGAAGATACCTAATATGCAGAATAAGGATTGAGTTTTAAAAGTGGCAATGAGAAAAACAGCAGGTCACATTTAGAGGTAAACTAATCTGGATTTCAACTGATTTTCCCATTCAAACCCTAAAATCCAGGAGGGCATGGAATAATATGTACCAAGCCCTGAAAGAAAACAGGTGCCAACCAAGATTATAATATCCAGTAAAATTATCCTTCACAATTGTTGATGAAATAAAAACCTTCCATGATAAGCACAACTAAAAGAATTCATCACCACTAAGTCTGTACTATAAAATATACTCAAATATCTCTTCAAGAAGAAATGAAAAAAAGCATAGGGAAGACTGACACTATAGGAATATGCAATTAAAGGGGAATCAAGTAGGAATAAAGCATTAGAAATCAAAATGGCAAGAAATAAAAATAATCTCTCTATAATAATGCAAAAAGTCCAAACTCTTCAATCAAAAGACAGAGATTGGCAGATTGGATTTAAAAAACAAGACCCAACCATATGATGTTTACAAAAGGCTCATCTTATAAAAAAAAATCCACAGATTGAATGTGAAAAGATGGGAAAAGACATACCATGCAAAATGGTAGCTATAAGCAAGCAGGGGTAGCTACTACCATATTAAACAAAGTAACTTCAAGTCAAAGTAATCAAAAGAAAAAAAGGTCACGTCTTAAGGTTAAAGTAATAAACCAACAAGATATAATGACTGTAAATATTTATGCCACAATAGCAGTGCACACAAAATAGACCACAATGCAGTAACACTGAGTAACTTCAACACACCTCTCTCATCAACTGGATACATCATCCAGACATAAACTAAAGATTCTTCAGAACTAAAAAACACTACTAACCAAACAGACTTAACAGACATCGATATAATATTTCATCCACTGACAACTGAATTCACTTCGTTCTTGAGCAGTACATGGAACATTCTCTAAAACATGATATTTTAAGACACAAAGCAAATCTTAGCCAAGCCCTGTGCAGATCTCCAGTGCCAGCCCCAGCACTGCAGCTCCCCATCTACCAACATGTTGGGTCACCTCAGCCACCATTTTGGATTATCCCCAATGCCACCACCGCCATATTTAATTGGGGCAGCTTCCATCCTGGGACACCTGCCAGAAGCTCATTATCAAGGTACCTACAAGTCAGTCACTTTTGCTGCCAACAACTTGAGACGTGGTCACTTATATTCAGGGTTATCAGCCAGGTCCTGAAAGATCATCACCAAGATCCCTGCAGACTTGGTTGCATCTGAGGTATCCCTGATAGGTGAGCTAAGAGCCACCATCTTGCTGCAGAGGGAGGAGAGAGCCTTACAAGGTCAGTGGGTGGGAAAAGGGGTGTGAGTAAATCTTGATCCAGGCTCATCCAGTCAACCAGTTCAGCACCCATCAGGATCCCAGAGATAACTAGTAAGCACTTGTTGGGACCCAACAAGCAGCCTGGTCCACGACTCCACTGAGCACCTGGTCCCGCCAGTTTGGCAATCAAAAGGGTCCTCCTGCTCCTCAATCCCCAGTCTCCCAACCATCCCCTAGCCACCAACCTGCCCAGTGCCTGCAGCTGGCACACAGCTTTTAACACCTGGTCCTGATTTGCCTAATATAGAATAGCTTTCCAAGATAGGCAGGCAGGTCCTGGCACTTGGCACTCAGGACCTCCAGGAAGAGAGGTTCCTGATTGGAAAGTTGAAAGGGCAGGGACAGAGAGATACGATTTAGAGACTAAATTACAAACAGGAATTGTGGAGTCCACAAGTGAGGGGAAAAAGCTAAGACCATGCTCCTGTGTCCCAAAGGAGACTCCTGGGGTGCAATCATCCAGAGGCACTGGCAGTGGCTATACTCTGCCTCCAGGATTCCTGCCTCCAAGTCTAATCCTCCCACCTTAGTTAACTATCATCGGGGTGGAGTTACCAGCAAAGTCCAGACAACTCCACATATCAGAAGAGAAGGGAGGCAGAGAAGATACTGAATTCCAATAGAAACAATTGTTCAATGTTCTTTCAAGAATCTTTTTTTTTCTTTTCCCCATTTTTTTTTTCTTTTTTCATTTCCTGCTCTCACATCCCTAGCATCTTTGCAATCAAGTACCTTTCATGCATCAGTTAATGAAGACTGGGAGGTGTGAATAGTATATTACAGTTTTGTTGTAGATTCTTTTTTAACATTATTATTCTTATTATTTTTTATTTTCATTTTTATTTCATTTTTTTGTTCACTCTATTTTCCTCTTATTTATCTGTTTCCTCAGTCTCTTTATCCCTTTCCTCCTACTAACAACCACCTTCTTTTGATTCCCCTTTTACTCTTGCCATGATCTAGTACCTCTATATTCTCACTTCTTACCTCATTAACATTACATCCTATGTCCCTCTCCCATCCTCCTTGTCCACCATTACAAATTATAGACCTTACTGCAAAACTACTGCTTATGCTGTAAATAATAACTGAACACATCATATATGTTTACTATGACAATACTGTTAACATCTTAATAGGCACTATTTGGTTTAAGGTTGTATACTGGATGCTGTTAATATTGATCTGCCCCTTAAAGATGAGATATTAGAATCCTGGGGACATGATAAATCTATAGGGTGGAAACTATAATACCTCAGATCTGCAGTGTTAGAGGGGAAGATATACAAACAGCATGGGGGAAAAAAAGGGAAGAAAGTGCCCCAAACAAACCAAGATGCTATATTAACAGAATCCATTGAGAGCACGGTAGAAGAAATGTCAGAAAAGGAATTCAGAACATACAGAATTAAAATGATCTGCAAAATAAAGGATGATAAAAGAGAGCAAATGCACATAATATACACTTAAAAGATCAAATGCAGGAAACAAAAGAGTATTTCAGTAAAGAGAGATTGTGGGGGAAAAAAAATCCTCAAAACAAAGGAAAAAATAAACCAAATAAAAAACTCTATAGAAACAATCACCAACAGACTAGATCACTTGGAAGACAGAACTCCAGACAATGAAAACAAAATATTTAATCTAGAAAATAAGTTGACCACACAGATGAGATGGTAAAAAAATCATGAACAGAACCTGCAAGAATTAAGGGATAACATGAAAAGACCAAATTTAAGAATTACTGGGACTGAGGAAGGCACAGAGATACAGACCAAAGGAATGAACAGTCTATTCAATGAAATAATATCAGAAAATTTCCCAAACCTTCAGAATGAATGGAAAATCAAATTTTGTACAGGACACCAAATGTACAACATTACAACCAGATCCAAACCAAGACACATTATAATGAAAATGCCCAACATACAAAATAAAGATAGAATTTAAAAGGCCATGAGAGAAAAGTATCAGATCACAAATACAGGGAAACCAGTACAGTTATCAGCAGATTTCTCAGTTCAGACCCTAAAAGCTAGAAGAGCCTAAAACAATATATACCAAGCAAGAATCTTATACCCAGCAAAACTAACCTTCAGATTTGATGATGATATAAAAACCTTCCATGATAAACAAAAGTTAGAAGAATTTACAAATGCAAAACCTGCACAGCAGAATGTTCTCAGCAAAATATTCCATGAGGAGGAAATGAAAAACAAAATGAAAATCAGCAAAGGGAGGAACTACACTAAAGGAAAAGTCAATCAAAGGAGAAACCAAGTCAAGTTAAAAACCTAAAATAAGCCAAAATGACTGGGAATACAAATCATATCTCAATAATAACCCTGAATGTTAATGACCTAAACTCATCAAACAAAAGACACAGACTGGCAGACTGAATTTTTAAAAAAGACCCATATGATGTCTTCAAGAGACTCACCTCCTAGGAAAAGACATCCACAGACTGAAGGTGAAAGGTTGGGAAAAATCATATCATGCCCATAGACTTGGTGAAAAAGCTGGGGTTTCCATCCTCATACCAGACAAAGTGGACTTCAAGCCAAAGTTAGTCAGAAGGGATAAGGAAGGACATTTCATACTGCTCAAGGGAACCATAAATCAATAAGATATAACAAACGTAAATATTTATGCCCCAAACAATGGAGCATCTATGTACATTAAACAAGCCCTTCTCCATTTCAGGAATCAAACAGACCACAATACAATAATACTGGGTGACTTTAACACACCTCTCTCACCACTGGATAGATCTTCCAAACAAAAACTGAACAAAGAAATAAAAGAATTAAATAATATAATCAATAATTCAGCCTTAACAGACATATATAGAACATTCCATCCATTAATGAGCAAATACATTTTTTTCTCAGCAGCACACAGATCCTTCTCTAAAACAGATCATATGCAACTCTTAGCAAATACAAAAAAAAGAGATACTACCTTGCTTTCTATCAGATCATAACGGAATGAAATCAGAAATCAATGATAAAATAAGAAATAGAAACTACTCCAACACCTGGAGACTAAATAATACACTACTGAATGATGCACAGATAGCAAAAGACATCAAGGAAGGGATAAAAAAAATTCTTAGAGGTAAGAGAACACTGATATAACAGATCAAAATCTCTGGGACACTATGAAAGCAGTACAAAGGAGAAAATTCATTGGATTGAGCACATACAATATAAGAACAAAAAGTCAACAAATGAATGACCTAACATTATATCTCAAAGCCCTAGAAAAAGAACAGGTCAACATCAAAAGTAGAAAACAGGAAATCATTAAATCAGAGCTGAAATCAACAAAATTGAAACAAAATTAACAACTGAGAAAACTGACAGAACAAAAAGTTGGTTCTTTGAAAAAATAAACAAAATTGATAAACCCTAACCACACTATCAAAGGAGAAAACTCAAATTACCAAAATTAGTAATGAAAAAGGAAATATCACAACAGACAATACTGAAATACAAAACATAATTAGAAGCTATTTTGAAAATCTATACTTCAACAAAATAGAAAATCTCAAAGCTTTGAACAAATTTCTAGAGACCTATAATCCATCCAAACTGAATCAGGAAGACATACAAAATTTAAACAGATCAATTTGAAGCAAAGAAATAAAAGACACCATCAAAAGCCTACCAACCAAGAAAAGACTGGAAACAGACAGATTCTCAGTCAAGATTCTATAAGACTTTCAAAGAAGAGCTACTACCAATACTCTTCAAAATATTCCATCCAATAGAAAAGGAGGGAAATCCTTCCAAACTCAATCTATGAAGTTAGTATTACCCTGATACCAGAACCATACAAAGATACATCAAAGTAAAGAAAACTTCAGACCAATATCCCTGATGAACACAGATGCAAAAATTCTTAACAAAATTCTGGCAAACCGCATACAAAAATATATTAAAAAGATAGCTCACCATGATCAAGTGAGGTTCATCCCGGGGAAGCAAAGTTGGTTCAACATCCAGAAATCAATAAATGTAATTCATCACATCAACAGACTTAATGTCAGGAATCATATGATCATTTCAATAGATGTAGAAAAAGCATTTGATAGAATACAGCACCACTGCATGCACAAAACACTAGAAAAAATAGAGATAGTAGGAATGTACCTCAACATTGTAAAGGCTATCAATGCTAAGCCCAAGGTCAACATGATTCTAAATGGAGGAAAATTTAAAGCATTCCCTCTAAAAACTGGAACAAGGCAGGGATGCCCTCTTTCACCACTTCTTTTCAATACAGTCCTTGAAATTCCAGCCAGAGCAATCACACAGACCAAAAAAATTAAAGGGATATGAATAGGAAAAAAAGAACTCCAACTATCACTATTTGCCAACAACATGATTCTATATTTAGAGGATCCAAAAAATTCCACCAGAAAATTTCTAGAACTAATAAATGAATTCAGCCAAGTAGCAGGATATAAAATCAACATAAGTGATGAATTCTCTGAAAGAGAAATTAGGAAAACTACCACATTCACAATAGCCTCAAAGAATAAAATACTTGGGAATCAATCTAACAAAAGAGGTGAAAGATCTCTACAATGAAAACTACAGAACACTGAAGAAAGAAATTGAAGAAGACCATAGAAGATGGAAAGACCTCCCACATTCTTGGATAGGCAGAATTAATATTGTCAAAATGGCCATACTACCAAATGTGTTATACAGATTCAGTGCAATTCCTATTAAAATCCCAATGACGTATTACCTCATAGAAATAGAGAAAGCAATCATGAAATTCATTTGGAAAAATAAGAGATCCAGAATAGCCAAGCAATCCTTAGAATGAAGAGTGAAGCAGTAGGTATCACAATACCAGACCTTAAACCACACTATGGAGCAATAGTAACAAAAACAGCATGGTATTGGCACCAAAAAAGATACATAGATCAATGGTACAGAATGGAAGACACAGAGACAAAACCACATAAATACAGTTATCTCATACTAAACAAAGGTACCAAGAATATACATTGGAGAAAAGACAGTCTCTCAACAAATGGTGCTGGGAAACTGGAAATCCATATGCAGCAAAATGAAATTAAACCCCTCTCTGTTGGGACTAATGACACATTAACTAACTCAGGCTGACTCCTTACTCCCTAGCGAGTGAGCAAAATCAAGGCTCAAAAGCGGTTTCAAAGGTTCATGACGATAAATCGGACCACCGTCAGGGATTGGTTAACAACAGTTCCGCGAACGTGATCAGCTCGTGCTTGCCATATAGTCCAATGGGACTCCTGCCTGCGTGAACCCCCCTGCCTTGCTGACCTTTAAGCTGATTGGTTCCCGCCTAGCCCCCACCCTACATAAAAGTTGTGCGATTTCCTCAATAAACGAGTTCCTGCTGTGATGGGTCTCCCTGATGTGTCTGATTGTCCTCCACCTGGAGGGCTGGGAGCGGGCGATCAGTCGGCCTTACCTATCCTGATCTGACCTTGTTGGGGAGTGTCCCCTTCCCTTGCCGCTGGTCGAGAAGAGCAAGGGGGCTTAAGACCCCGACACCTCTCACCCTGCACAAACTCAACTCGAAATGAATCAAGGACCTAGGAATTAGACCAGAGACCCTGCACCAACCAGAAGAAAAAATAGGCCCAATTCTTCATCATGTTGACTTAGGACCATACTTCCTTAACAAGACTCCCAAAGCACAAGAAATGAATCAGAATGCATTCTGCTGTCATGTATAACTAAATAGAACAATTTTTTAAAAAAGCAAATCTTAGCAAATAATAAAAAAAGATAATTCCTTGCATCCAATCAGATTATAATGGAATGAAATTAGAAATCAATGACAAGATAAAAAACAGAAACCCTCTAACACCTGGCGATTAAATAATACACTTTTGAATGACAAATGGATCACAGAAGAAATCAGGGGAGAAATTTTAAAAATTTAGAAACAAATTAAAATAGAGATAGAGCATATCAAAATCCCTGGAACTGGGCCAGGCATAGTGTTGCACACCTGAGATTCCAATGACAGGAGGCTGAGGCAGAAGGACTTCAAGTTTCTGACCAGCCTCAGCAACTCAGTAAGGCCCTGTCTCAAAATAAAAATAAAGAAGGTGGGGATGTGGCTCAGTGGTTTAAGCACTTCTAGATTCAATCCCCAGTACTGAAAAAACAAAGGAGAGAAGACGCCATTAACAAAATTAGAGATTTTTAAAAGTAGGTATCACCACAGATACTACTAAAATTCAAACAATCATTAGAAACTATTTTGAAAATTTATATCCAATAAACTAGAAAATCTTGAAGATACTGATTGGCAAATTCCTAGAGATACATGACCTACTCAAATTAACCATGAGGACATAGAAAACCTAAACAGACCAATATCAAGTAATGAAATTGGAAAGAAAAGTCCAGGAACAGATGATTCTCTGTCAATTTCTACCAGACTCTTGAAGAACAACTAATGCCAATTCTCCCCAAATTATTACATGAAATAGAAAAGAAGGAAACACTCCTAAAATTCACTGTGAGGCCAATATCACCCTGATACCAAAATCAGACAAAAACACATTAAGGAAAGAAAACTTCAGACCAATATCCTTGATGAACATAGATGCAAAAATTCTTAATAAAATATTGGCAAACCACCTTCAAAAACACATTAAGAAGATAGTGCATCATGATCAAGTAGGTTTTATCCCACAAATACAAGGCTGTTTCAACACATGCAAATTAATAAATGTAACTCACCACACATACAGAGAATCACAAGAATCACAATTTTCTCAATAAAGAAAAATCATTCAACAAAGTTCAGCACCCATTCATGTTCCTCACTAGAGGAAGTGAAGACAGAAGGAACCTACCTTAACACTGCAATGGTTACATATTACAAACCCAAGGCCAACATCATACTCAACACAGAAAAACTGAAAGCATTTCCTCTAAAATAAGGAAGAAGACAAGGACATCCACTCTTACCACTCCTATTCAAACAGTCCTTGAAACTCTAGCCAGAACAATCAAGCAAGAGAAGGAAATTATAGAGATATAAATAGGAAAAGAAGTCATCAAATAATCTCTGCAGATGACATGATCCTATATTTAGAAGACCCAAAAATTCCACCAGAAGATTTTCTGGAGCTGATAAACAAATTTAGTAAAGTAGCAGGATAAAAGATCAGCATACATAAAGCAGTTGCTTTCCTATATACCAATAATGAACCTGCTGAAAAACAAATTAGGAAAAATATCCCATTCACAATAACCTCAAAAAAACAAATACTGAGAAATAAATCTATCCAAGGAGGTGAAAGATATCTACATTGCAAACAAGAGAACACTGAAAAAAGAAATCAAAGACCTTAGAAAGACTGAAAGACCTTCCATGATCTTGGATGGGTAGAATATTATCAAAGTGAACATACTACCAAAAGCATTATACAGATTAAATGTAATTCCCATCAAAATATCAATGATGTCCTTCACAGAACTAGGAAAAAACTGTTATAAAAATAATTTGGAAATTCAGAAAACCAAAGCAATCCTGAGAAAGAACAATGCTGGAGGCTGTCAACACAAAACTGAACCTCAAATTATACTACAGAGCTGTAGTAAAAAGAACTGCATGGTACTGGCACCAAAACAGACATAAAGACCAATGGAATAGAAGACAAAGACAAACATGCATAGATAAAGTTACCTGATACTTGATAAAGGTGCCAAAAACATACACTGAAGCAAAGATTTCCTTTTTAACAAATGGTGCTGAAAAAACTATATCCACATGTCAAAGAATGAAACTATACATCTATTTATCACACTGCATGAAAAGTAAGTTAAAGTGAATCAAAGACCTAGGAATTAAACCAGAAACTCTGCAACTGTTTAAAGAAAATGTAGGCCCAACTCTCCCAACATATTGGCACAGACACTCACTTCCTTAGCAAGACTTTTCCTAAAGTTCAAGAAATAAAACCAAGAATCAGTAAGTGGGGCAGCATCAAATTAAAAAGCTTCGTCAGAGCAAAGGAAAACTATTAAGAGCATGAAGGTTAGAGTCTACAGTATGAGATTAAAACTTTGCCAGCTGCTCCCCAAATAGGGGATTAATATCTAGAATACATAAAGAACTCAAAAATTTAACAGCAAAAAAAAAAAATCAATAAATGGGTAGGAGAATTAAATAGAACTTCCTCAAAAAAAAAATACAAATGGTTAATAAATACATGAAAAAATGTTCAACATCACTACCAATCAGGGAAATGCAAATCAAAACTACAATGAGATCACGCATGGTAGTGCACACTCGTAATCCCTGTGGCTCGGGAGGCTAAGGCAGGAGGATCGTGAGTTCAAAGCCAGCTTCAGTAACTTAGCAAGACCCTGTCTCAAAATTAAAAATTTAAAAAGGGCTGGAGACATAGCTCAGTGATACAATGCTCCTGGGTTCACTCCCTAATATCCCACCCTCAGAAAAAAGGTATACCAGAAAACCTGGGTTTTAATTTTATTCTGATATAAGCAAGTCTGAGAGTTTTAAATCTTAGTATTATGGTTTGGATGTGAGGTGTCCCTCAAAAAGCTCACTTGTGAGACAATGCAGGAAGTTTCAGAGGAGAAATGATTGGGTTGTAAGAGTCTTAACCCAATCAGTCAATTAATCCCTGATGGGATTCATTGAAATGGTAGGGTGTGGCTAGAGGAGATTAGAATCAGGGCGTGGCTTTGGGGTATATATTTTGTATCTGGAGAGTAGAGTTTCTCTACCCCCACTTTCTGCTCCTGCCCCACCCTCCCCTTTCCCCTCCCTCTCGCACGCTCTCTCTCTCCTTCTGATGATGTGAGCTGCTTCCCTCTGCCACACTCTTCCACCATGATGTTCTGCCTCACCTCAAGCCCTGAGGTGTGGAGCCAGCCTTCTATGCACTAAGACCTCTGAAACTGTGAGACCTCAAATAAACCTCTCCTCCTCTATAATAATACTGATCAGATCATTTAGTCACAGCAGCAAAATAGCTGACTACAACACTTAAGTCTTTTTATTGCAAATATATATAAAACAATATATTTAAATATACTTGTGTATGTATACATGTAGAACCAACATGTGGCATACTCTTAATTTACCAGAGGCAATAATAAAAATAATAGCAGACATTTATAGAGGGAAAAAACACCTATCACATCACAGAAAAACTGATGAAAACCTAAAACAAGAGAAAAATCTGAGAGTACACAGAGGATAGGAAAACAACAACTCATTGCCTTTAGAGGAATAGTAATAAGACCAACAGCTTTGCATTGTATAGGAAGTGACAAAAGTAATAACATAGCAAAATCATGTCTAAAAATATCAATGCCTATTCAGTGGAATAGAACAGTCAAAATCCTGACTGAAGGAGGTTCAAAATAAAATAGTAAGCGAGAAAATGGAAATGAAACAGTGAATCTAAAAATCACTTTGAGTTCTATCATAAAGAACAGAGAGGGTTTTTTCCCGACAAAAAGGAGTTTTAAGGACTGGGGTTGTAGCTCAGAAGTAAAGTGAGCGTTAGCCCAGCATATGTAAGGCACTGGGTTGAATCCTCAGCACGACATAAAAATAAATAAATTAAATAGAGGTATTGTGTCCATCTACAACTAAAAAAAAAATTTTAAAGGAGTTTTAAGGCAGGTGATGTAGATTGTATTTTTGTACTGTGAGAGTGATCCAAGAGGGAAAAAAATTGTTGTTAGGAAAGAGGGTGCTAATTCTGTGAGAGACAACAACTGAAATTTAGCACACACATTAATCGACTAACCAATCCAAACTACTAACCAGTTCAAACTATTGGGAAAACAAAAAGTGATCCCCTCTACTTTCATACTCTTTGATGAGATAGGCTAACCCACACTCTCCTCTCCAAATCTTATAATTTTTACATCTTTAACATAAACATCAGTACCAACAATTCCTTCATTCCTCTAACCTTGCCCTGGTTACCCACACAGTATCTACTTAGCTAATTAAGCTTTCAACGGAACTCATTCCTGACTGTGGTCCCAGTTTCATACTGTTCCCTGTATATTTGCAAAATTATCCAACCATCTCATCTCTACTTACTCCCATATTTTCTAATCAAGATACCACCATAAAATCTCCTTCATTAGCTTAAACACACCTTCCAGTGAGTACTAGTTCTAACTTACATTGCTACCTATTGTTTAGGTTACCTAAGCACTGTTTTAACCAAAAGCATCACTACTTATTCCAGGCCAAATGAACTACTTTAAATAGATGTACTACTTTCAGCCCTATTTCAGATAACTCCCTTATACAAACAGAAAATCTTATAGATACATACCAGGTCATAAAATTCACTGTTTCAGACATCAGATTCTAGTTCAAGAGTTTTCATTAATTAATATGTTTCCAAGAACTAAAATGGATGACCACAAGATACCAATGTTGCAGTAATTCTAGACCAGAAATTTCAAATCTAGTATTCTTTTCTTCTATGAACATTTCCATTCTACCATAAATTTTGCCAAGTTAGTTCTTTTGTACTTAGTACACACAGGCACACATTCACAGAAAAAGTCACCACTTCATAGGCAAAAACATTACTATTCATCTTACTACATTTGAAACAGATGCTTTCTATAATAAATGCTAAATGATTCCTTTCAGTAAAAACTCAAAAGTCTAATTAATCATTTTTACTAATTTGATTCCTGTAAAATGTCAATAGTAACTTAAACATATAGTTTTAAGTATTTTATTCTAAGTGTCAGGGTTTGAAACTCAATAAATGAGTTTGAGACACTTCATAACCTTATAGTTGCCTATTTCAAATGGTATTTTACATTGGTTCCTTTCTTATAGGACACTTCAACAAAATGTGTAAATTTTCATACAAAGTCATAGTGTGCCACCTAGTGCTACACGACAATTTTACAGTCTTGTTCAAATACTACATGTTTCAATTCAAAGCAGTAAACATCAGTGTTAAGAATTTTTATGTTCAAATCTTACAGTATCATCATATCTTGCAGTATATCAAGAAAGCAAGTATTCAAAATGTTTACCAGTCTCTTTTTCTGAGACTTGCTCCCAGGCTGGGAAAAGAAACTTCCCAGTTTCTTAGTTAAAAATAAAACAAAATAATTTCTATTTTAACAACTCTTCTCATAACCTTAAAATGGTGACAAACTTTGTTTACTAAATTTTTATATTCATGCCTCCATAAAACTTTACATACTTCCTTCAAAATCCATCCATACTCAAGTTTACCCACAAAATGAAATTCCCAGACCTTTCCAAATAATTCAGTAAAGAATCTCTTAAATTCTCACTACCAAAGTCCTTCCTATTTTTGAGTAACATGAAGACAAGATTATGAGTCAGAGGACACCAGGAGTACATGAAAATTCTAAGAATGGCAGTGCTTGCACAGATTTTTTACAAACCATGAGAAACCATGCAACGGATGCACTTTCCCTACCATTACGGAATAATGAGCTAGAATCCTGGTTAATAATTATTACTATGTCAGTTCTTACTGACAATTTCATGCCTTTTTAAAGGTAAAACCACAGATGAACTGAGGCAGTCTAGACAATTACAAGAAGAAAAAAATTAACTTCCATCTTGTATGAACTATTTGCTTTTTTTTGGGGGGGGGGTCTCCATGCTAACAGATTAGCCTACATCCTAAATAATACAGTGAGCCTTATCAATCCTATTCCTCAAACATGCTTTGAAAACTTAAATCCAGTACTACCATCCTAGTCCAAGCCATCATCATCACAAGTCAAAATTACAACAGCCCCTATGACAGACTATCATATGTTAACCAAAATTACTTGCTTAACCATTCAAAAATAAATAAATGAGCAAACAAATCAGCAGAGTAGACAGAAAAGAACAGGGGGAAGGAGGAGGGGAAGGAAAGAAGGGGAAAATGGGAACTGAAATGGAGTAAATCAAATTCTGTGCATGTATGACTTTGTCAAAATGAACCCAACTTCTATATTCAACAATAATGCTCTAATTAAAAAAAGAAAAACTTGCTTTTTCTCCTGTCACAAAGCTAGACAACATTTTCCAGGATTACTATATGTAATCCTGGAAGTTCTGTAAACTGGAACATAGAGAGAAATCAGGCCATTTCCAGGTCTGGTTTATGAAAAAAGTCTCCTGTATCACCATCTACACCATCAGAGCTCTCTCCCTCAGTTTCCTCAATTCCTGGTAAGATCCAGAGGCTTCAGCACAGGATATCTAAAGAATGATGGAGTCAAAAGATGGAAGAAGATTGGTCCAGAGTCATAAAATGGAAGCTCACATGCTGAATATCTGCTCTGAACTATTAAGTAATAAGAAATAAACTAATCTGTTTCTTCCTCTTCTGGTTATAAAGGGCTGGGTAATTGAAACCAACTATCCATCTGAGAAAAAATTGGAAAAGCTAAATAATTTTTTTAAAGCCTCTGTTTAGAAGCACCAGAAAAAAAAAAAAAAAAAAAAGAGTAGAAGCAGTGAGAAGCAGTGAACAATTACAGAGTCAAAATTGGGGAAAAGCAGAAATGCAAAGAGGTGAAACCAGCAATCGGGGCTGCTTTTCTCACAAAGGGATCTGCCAATTCTAAGAGAGGCAGCCATGGAAGAGAAGCTGAACCAACTTTGACAGACACAAAAATGGAGACAATTTGTCCAAAGCTACCTCAGGCTTTAAGTCAGGCTCAGAAGTGTTTCACCCCAGGAATAAGGATAAACCAGAAATACATTGGCCCTCACTAACAACAAACCCAGTTTTGAATCATCTCCATCCCTGAATGGATTAGAATAAATTGCAATTGCCTATGCCCTAGCCATTTGTGAATAACAAAGGTAAATCTTCTAGGGAAGAAGATATTATCTCAGGCACCAAATTATCTGCTAAAATATTCATAAATACAGATGATCCTTGACTTATAATGGTTTGATGTGTGGGTTTTTTGACTTTATGATGGTATGAACGTATATACATTTGGTAGAAATCAAGCTGTGAATTTTGATCTTTTTCCCAAGCTAGTGATATACAGTATGATACTCTCTCATGATGCTGGGCAGCAGTAGTGGGCTATAGCTACCAGTTTGCCACATGATCACAAGGTTAAACAAACTCTTACAATTTCTCTGTTGCTAAGCTATGATGTTTGGTAGGTTAGGTATAGTAAATGCATTGTTTACTTACAATATTTTCAACTTATAATGAGTATATTGGGGCATACTCCACTGTAAGTCAAAGATCATATGTAATATCCCACACAATCAAAATCTACCAGACATCTCACAGTGGTATGTACCTATAGTCCCAACTACTCAGGAGGCTGAGGAAGAAGAATAAATGCAGCCCATGAGTACATGGATAGTCTTGAAAAGATATCACGACACCACCTCAGGAGGAAAAAAAAAAAAAAAAATATATATATATATATATATATAAAATAACTGACATATATATATATATATATACTAGAAAACAAACCAAATGACTGAAAACCTAGAAAAATTATAGAAAATAGAAATATACCCACACATGATCGAAATAATGGAGTTAGAAAAATATTTCAAGGTAACTGACTATAAAAAATTTAAAAGATTGAAATTTTCCAAAGATAACTAAAAACAGAAATTATAAAACTGAAAAATTATAGAAAGTAAAATTAAGAACTCAACAGTCAATAGATGGGTTTAACAACAAATTAGTGAATTGGACTAAAACATCCAGAATAAAAACAAAAAAGGGAGAGAAAAAGAGAGAGAGAAAAGAGAACAAGAGACACAGGAAATAAACTGAAGTGTGAAAAAACAAAAAGTAAAAATGGAATTAAAAGCTAATGAAGGCTAAGAACTTTCCAAAGTTAACAAGAGATGATATCACAGAAACAAGAGGCACTAGGAGTAAAATAATTGTTTTAAATAAAATTTTTAATTTCTCAGAATAAAATTTTTAAAATAAGATAAAAAGACAAACACTAGCCAACTACTGATAACCAAAAAAACAAAAACTTTACAAGTATCTTCAAAATATAGGATCAATAAAACTGCCAAGTGATTTCCTATCAGATCATAAATGTAAGTCAAAGAAATAATATCTTTAATGTGCTATAAGTAAATAATTACTACAAAGAAATATGTAAAAATATCCACTAAAACACTAATTAAAAATCAAAATAACCAAAACAAACACTAAACATGTAATTATCTGAGGGATGTAGGGATGAATTATTACCAAATCCAGAGATGTTAGCATTCCCACCTGCTAAAATCTGAATTTTTATGAACAAATTATTTCAAGGATTTCCTGATTATTTAAAAGCTACAGCCAGGTATGGTGGTACACACCTGTAATGCCAGTGGCTCAGGAGGCTAAGGCAGGAGGATCATGAGTTCAAAGTCAGCCTTAGCAATTTAGTGAGACTCTAAGCAACTCAGCAAGACCCTGTCTCTAGACAAAAAAAAAAAAAAAAATATTGAAAAGGGCTGGGGAGGTTTCAAGATGGTGGACTAGGGGGCGGCTGCATTTCATGTTGCTCCAGGACGCAAGATTCAAAAGAGGAGATAGTGAGAGACTTGGGACCAACTCAAAGCCGCCGGGTGGGTCTCTCCTGTTGGGGAGGCGTCCCGGATGGGGCGGTAGCCCCGGAACGCAGGGAATTTGTGTAGTGGAGTTGCTCGGCGAGACGCCCCTCCCCCCACTGGAGCGGTAAACACGGACAACTGGGATCATCGTAGAGGAGGCGGCTCAGCACAGCGCTTGGACTCAGAGCAACCACTGGGGCTCCGGGTGGCTGCCTGAGGAGGAGCTGCATGGCGAGCTGTTTAGACCCAGAACGACCGCTTCTGAACACCAGGGGGCTGCCTGGAGGAAGAGGAAAAGCGCGGCGGGTCCCTTGGTCTAGGAGTGACTGCATCAGAGCTACAGGAGGTTGCCAGAGGAGGAGCTGCGTGGCGAGCTGTTTGAACTCAGAAAGACCATTCCTGAACACCGGTAGCCTGCCTGGAGGAGGAGCACGGTGGGTCACTTGGTCTAGGAGTGACTGCATCAGAGCCACAGGCAGTTGCCAGAGGAGGAGCTGCGTGGCGAGCTGTTTGAACTCAGAAAGACCGCTCCTGAACACCAGGGGGTTGCCCGGAGGAAGAGAAGTGCGGCGGGTCGCTTGGTCTAGGAGTGACTGCACCAGAGCCACAGGCGGTTGTCAGAGGAGGAGGCGAGTGGTGAGTTGATTGGACTAAAAGCGACCGCTCCTGAACACCGGTGGCCTGCCTGGAGGAGGAGCGTGGTGGGTCACTTGGTCTCGGAGCCACTGCTCCTGAACACCCAGGGGGCTACCCCGAGGAGGAGGAGGAGGAACAGGGCGGGTCACTTGGACTTGGAGTGACTGCCTAGGGCTACGGGCAGTTGGCGGGAGGAGGAGACACGAAGTGAATTGCTTGGACTCCTAGTGACTGCGTCAGAAACCCAGCCGCTGTCCGGAGGAGGAGGTGTGTGGCGGGTCTCTGGGTATCGGAGCTATTGTACGGGGCTCCAGGTGGCGGCTCAGAGGAGGGGCCGCATAGCCAGGCGATTAGGTGCAGCACAGGGTCCCAGGAGCTAGGTGGCTTCTTGCTGGAAGAGCCGCACAGAGACACGCCTAGGGGCGGAGCGAAGTTTCCAGGACTGCGGGCAGATTCTCTGGGAGAGGCAGGCTAAGGAGACTCTTCTGCAAAAGGGTGAGGCTCCCAGGCCCAGGAGGTAGGTCCGGGCCCCTGGGAACGTTGAAGGGGAAGACAGCCCAGCCCAGGCGGTAGTTGTAGATTGAGGGGAACCTCTAGGAGGGGAACTGATCAGCAAGACGTCCTCACCGAGTGAGTCTTCCCTGCCGGGTGAGGTTTTCCCACAGGGACGGTAAAACCAGAGACACAGGCACAAATAGGCCTTGCCTCAGCCCGCAGCCTAGTTCCCCGTTGGATGACCATTGGTCAACAAGTGGAGGCACCTCTCCAACTAGCAGGGAATATACGCCACCTGAGGGTCACCACCCCTAGAGAGGCAGCTTCTTCGTGGAGCTCCCCATTATCAACTTCCTCCAAGACTGCAGGCTACTGAAGGATAAGAGGGGATATACTAGCAATCTTCAGGGACATTATAAGTCAATAGAGGAAATCTGCAATATCTTAATGACTCACTGATTCCTGAACATTATGAGAAAACAAGGGAAGAAAATGCCCCAAACAAATCTAGATGTTACATCAATAAAATCCAACGACAGCATGGCAGAAGAAATGACAGAAAGGGAGTTCAGAATGTACATAATTAAAATGATTAGGGAAGCAAACGAGGAGATGAAAGAGCAAATGCAGGCACTGAATGATGACATGAAAGAGCAAATGCACGCATTGAATGATAGCACCAATCGACAGTTAAAAGAGCAAATACAGGAAGCAAAAGATCATTTCAATAAAGAGTTAGAGATATTGAAAAACAACCAAACAGAAATCCTTGAAATGAAGGACACAATAAACCAAATTAAGAACTCCACAGAAAGCATAACCAATAGGATAGAACACCTGGAAGACAGAACTTCAGATATTGAAGACAAAATATTTAATCTCGAAAGCAAAGTTGAACAAACAGAGAAGATGGTAAGAAATCATGAACAGAATCTGCAAGAACTATGGGATATCATGAAAAGGCCAAATTTGAGAATTATTGGGATTGAGGAAGGCTTAGAGAAACAAACCAAAGGAATGAATAATCTATTCAATGAAATAATATCAGAAAATTTCCCAAATCAGAAGAATGAAATGGAAAATCAAGTCCAAGAGGCTTATAGGACTCCAAATACACAAAATTACAACAGACCCACACCAAGGCACATTATAATGAAAATACCTAACATACAAAATAAAGACAGAATTTTAAAGGCTGTGAGAGAAAAGAACCAAATTACATTCAGGGGGAAACAAATACGGATATCAGCAGATTTTTCAATCCAGACCCTAAAAGCTAGAAGGGTCTGGAATAACATTTTTCAAGCTCTGAAAGAAAATGGATGCCAACCAAGAATCTTATACCCAGCAAAACTTACCTTCAAATTTGACGATGAAATAAAATCATTCTATGATAAACAAAAGCTAAAAGAATTTACAAAAAGAAAGCCAGCATTACAGAACATTCTCAGCAAAATATTCCATGAAGAAGAGATAAAAAACAAAGAAGCATATCAGCAAAGGGAGGAGCTATCCTAAAGGAACTGTCAAATAAAGGAGGAACCAAGATGTGTCAAAAAAATAAATAAATAAATAAATAAAATTTTAAATATGAACCAAATGACCAGGAATACAAATCATATCTCAATAATAACCCTGAATGCTAATGGCCTGAATTCATCAATCAAAAGACATAGACTGGCAGATTGGATTAAAAAGAAAGATCCAACAATATGTTGCCTGCAAGAGACTCACCTCATAGAAAAAGATACCCATAGACTAAAGGTGAAAGGATGGGGAAAAACATACCATGCACATGGACTCAGCAAAAAAGCTGGAGTATCCATCCTCATTTCAGATAATGTGGACTTCAAGCCAATGTTAGTCAGAAGGGATAAAGAAGGACATTTCATACTGCTTAAGGGAAGCACAAATCATCAAGATATAACAATCATGAACATCTATGCCCCAAACGGTGGCTCATCCATGTATGTTAAACAAATCCTTCTCAATTTTAGAAACCAAATAGACCATAACACAATAATACTAGGTGATTTTAACACGCCTCTCTCACCACTGGACAGATCTTCCAAACAAAAATTGAACAAAGAAACCATAGATCTCAATAACACAATCAATAATTTAGACTTAACAGACATTTATAGAATATACCATCCAACCAAGAGCGAATACACTTTCTTCTCAGCAGCACATGGATCCTTCTCTAAAATAGACCATATATTATGCCACAAAGCTAATGTAAGCAAATACAAGAAGATAGAGACACTACCTTGTATTCTATCAGATCATAATGGATTGAAGTTAGAAATAAATGAAAGAGTAAAAAACAGAAACTACTCCAACACCTGGAGATTAAACAATATGCTATTATATGATGAATGGATAACAGAAGATATTAGGAAGGAAATTAAAAAATTCTTCGAGGTAAATGAGAACAAAGAAACATCATATCAAAATCTCTGGGACACTATGAAAGCAGTACTTAGAGGAAGATTTATTTCATGGAGCGCATTTAATAAAAGAAGCAAAACTCAAAAAATTAACGACCTAACACTACAGCTCAAAGCCCTAGAAAAGGAAGAACAGACCAACACCAAAAGTAGTAGAAGACAGGAAATAGTTAAACTCAAGAGCTGAAATCAACAAAATTGAAACAAAAGAAACAATACAAAAAATTGACAAAATAAATAGTTGGTTCTTCGAAAAAATAAACAAAATTGATAAACCTTTAGCCACACTAACAAAGAGAAGACGAGAGAAAACCCAAATCACTAAAATTCGGAATGAACAAGGAAATATCACAACAGACACGACTGAAATACAAAACATAATTAGAAGCTATTTTGAAAATCTATACTCCAACAAAATAGAAAACTTTGAAGACATCAACAGGTTTCTAGAGACATATGAATTGCCTAAACTGAACGAGGAGGACATACACAATTTAAATAGACCAATTTCAAGTAATGAAATAGAAGAAGTCATCAAAAGCCTACCAACAAAGAAAAGTCCAGGACCAGATGGGTTCTCAGCCGAGTTCTACAAAATCTTTAAAGAAGAGCTCATTCCAATACTTCTCAAAGTATTCCATGAAATAGAAGAGGAGGGAACCCTCCCAAACTCATTCTATGAAGCCAATATTACCCTGATACCTAAACCAGACAGAGACACACCAAGGAAAGAAAATTTCAGACCAATATCCTTAATGAACATCGACGCAAAAATTCTCAACAAAATTTTAGCAAATCGCATACAAAAACATATTAAAAAGATAGTGCACCATGATCAAGTGGGTTTCATCCCAGGGATGCAAGGTTGGTTCAACATCAGGAAATCAATAAATGTCATTCACCATATCAATAGACTTAAAGTCAAGAATCACATGATTATTTCGATACATGCAGAAAAAACGTTTGATAAAATACAGCACCCCTTCATGCTCAAAACACTAGAAAAAATAGGGATAGTGGGAACATTCCTTAACATTATAAAGGCCATCTACGCTAAGCCCATGGCTAATATCATTCTAAATGGTGAAAAACTGAAAGCATTCCCTCTAAAAACTGGAACAAAGCAGGGATGCCCTCTTTCACCACTTCTATTCAATATCGTCCTTGAAACTCTAGCCAGAGTAATTAGACAGACCAAAGAAATTAAAGGGATACGAATAGGAAAAGAAGAACTCAAACTATCCCTATTTGCTGATGATATGATTGTATACTTAGAGGAACCAGGAAATTCCACCAGAAAACTTTTAGATCTCATAAGTGAATTCAGTAAAGTAGCGGGATATAAGATCAATGCACATAAATCTAAGGCATTTTTATACATAAGCGATGAATTTTCAGAAAGAGAAATCAGGAAAACTACTCCATTCACAATAGCTTCGAAAAAAATAAAATACTTGGGAATCAATCTCACAAAAGAGGTGAAAGACCTCTACAGTGAGAACTACAGAACACTAAAGAAAGAAATTAAAGAAAACCTTAGAAGATGGAAAGATCTCCCATGTTCTTGGATAGGAAGAATTAATATTGTCAAAATGGCCATACTACCAAAAGTGCTATACAGATTCAATGCAATTCCAATTAAAATCCCAATGATGTACCTTACAGAAATAGAGCAAGCAATTATGAAATTCATCTGGAAGAATAAAAAACCGAGAATAGCTAAAGCAATCCTTGGCAGAAAGAGTGAAGCAGGGGGTATCGCAATACCAGATCTTCAACTCTACTACAAAGCAATAGTAACAAAAACGGCATGGTATTGGTACCAAAATAGAAAGGTGGATCAATGGTACAGAATAGAGGACACAGACACAAACCCAAATAAATACAATTTTCTCATACTAGACAAAGGGGCCACAAATATGCAATGGAGAAAAGATAGCCTCTTCAACAAATGGTGCTGGGAGAATTGGAAATCCATATGCAACACAATGAAACTAAACCCATATCTCTCACCATGCACAAAACTCAACTCAAAATGGATCAAGGATCTCGGAATCAGACCAGAGACCTTGCATCTTATAGAAGAAAAAGTAGGTTCAGAGCTTCAACATGTCGGCTTAGGACCAGACTTCCTCAACAGGACTCCCATAGCACAAGAAATAAAAGCAAGAATTAATAACTGGGATAGATTCAAACTAAAAAGCTTTCTCTCAGCAAAGGAAACTATCAGCAATGCAAAGAAAGAGCCTACAGAGTGGGAGAAAATCTTTGCCAATCATACTTCAGATAGAGCGCTAATCTCCAGAATCTATAAAGAACTCAAAAAACTCTACACCAAGAATGCAAATAATCCAATTGACAAATGGGCTAAGGAAATGAATAGACACTTCACAGAAGAAGATATACAAGCAATCAACAAACATATGGAAAAATGTTCAACATCTCTAGTAATAAGAGAAATGCAAATCAAAACCACCCTAAGATTCCATCTCACCCCAATTAGAATGGCGATTATCAAGAATACAAGCAACAACAGGTGTTGGCGAGGATGTGGGGAGAAAGGAACACTCATACATTGCTGGTGGGATTGCAAATTAGTGCAGCCACTCTGGAAAGCAGTGTGGAGACTCCTTAGAAAACTTGGAATGGAACCACCATTTGACCCAGCTATCCCACTCCTTGGCCTATACCCAAAGGACTTAAAATCAGTATATTACAGAGATACAGCCACATCAATGTTCATAGCTGCTCAGTTCACAATAGCCAGATTGTGGAACCAACCTAGATGTCCTTCAATTGATGAATGGATAAAGAAAATGTGATATATATATACAATGGAATATTACTCAGCCATAAAGAATGATAAAATTATGGCATTTGCAGGCAAATGGATGAAACTGGAGAATATCATGCTAAGTGAGATAAGCCAATCTCAAAAAACCAATGGACGAATGATATCGCTAGTAAGTGGATGATGACACATAATGGGGGGTGGGAGGGGTTAGTGTTAGGGTTAGAGTTAGGGTTAGGGACAGGGGCAAGAATGGAGGAAGGAAGAACTGTATAGAGGGAAAAGAGGGGTGGGAGGGGTGGGGGTGAAGGGGGAAAAAATAACAGAATGAATCAAACAACATTACCCTATGTAAATTTATGATTACACAAATGGAATGCCTTTACGCCATGTACAAACAGAGAAACAACATGTATCCCATTTGTTTACAATAAAAAAAAAATTAAAAAAAAAAAAAAGAAAAGGGCTGGGGATGTGGCTCAGTGGTTAAGCACACTGGGTTTAATCCCTGGTTACAAAGAATAATTAATTAATTAATTTTTTAAAAATAATTATTTTTAAAAAATAAATGCTATAAAGTGTATTTTTTCATTAAAATGCCTTTTTTTCCAGCCAAACAGTGGTTTAATAATGAAAACATGACACTGAATACTCATGCATATTTGCTTGACAAACTTCTACCCACCTTAGTTCCTAGAAAGGAAAAAATGTTAACATAATTATAAAAGAAGATTTTGACAGAAGCTGATATTCCAACCAAATTTGACCCAATTGATTATTTGGGAGAATATTTAATAAGAAACAATCCTTATTAAATCAAACACCCAGAAATGTCTGGTTACCAGAGGGTGATGAGAGACTGAAAACCTGAAGATACATTCCTGACACTATCTGCAACGGGTAGAATTTGTACTATTTTCACTTGATTATCTATTTTCTTACACTGAAAATCTTGTCGAATAATGATGTGAACACAAACAGAACTTCAGAAAAGTGATTTTATGGTTATTCCAAGAGTATTTAATGAGTTACTATGTGTTTCACTTTTTGGGGGGCATTGTGAAGACTAATGAAATCCTTAAAATGTTCTTTGTATTCATAGCTTTAATTGTCTCACTAGAAATTCAATATATATTTATTTATTTGACTCCCTGCACTGGGAAGTAAGCTATATGACACTTCTGACTACCTAAAAGTTTAATTTTCCAGATAGATGATATATTTTTCTGCTTCAAAAAGCAAAATATATAAGAAGTGGAATATTTCCCATCCATTCTTATCCTCCATCCAGCCAGTACTACATACACTTCTGCCATAACTACTGTTTTTAGTTTTCTATGGATCTTTACAGAGTTCTTTTATACATACATTAGCACATACAAATACGAATTCTTAATTTTCTTCCTTTTACATGAAAGCATGTGAGTTACAAACATTTCCTCATTTTCCACTTGCTATAAAATGCATTTTTTTAAAAATTAAGAAAAACCAAAAAAGTGGGCTGGGTTGTAGCTCATGCTCGCCTAGCACAGGTGGGGCCCTGCATTCGATCCTCAGCACCACATGAAAATAAAGGCACTGAATCCACCTACAACTAAAAAATATATTTAAAAAAAAAAAGTTTCAAATGGGTATTCTAGGAAGTAAATAAAATATTACTGAGGTTAAGAACTCAATAAAATGGGTTTACCACAAATTTACATTTAAAAAGGATTGGTAAACTGGAAAATAGGACAGTAGAAAAAAAATCTACCTGAAAGCACAAGCAAAAAAATAGAGAAAACAGGAGTTACATGAAACACAGCAAAAGTCTAATATGGTATAAATGAAGATTGTAGAAGAGAGAACAAAGAGAATGGGGCAGAAAAAATACATATATTTGAAAGGAAATGAATTTCAAGCTAATAAAAGATAGCCCAAGTCTTCCTGAAGCACTACAAAACCCAAGCAGGATAAATACAGCCACACCTAAGCACATTACAGAAAAACTGATAAAAACCTGAACAATGAGAAAATCTTAAGAGCATACAGAGGGGATAAAAATCCATCACCTCTAAAGGAGTTATCAACACTCAACCAATGCTTCAACAGGAAAAATAAGTATCAGTAAACTGTGAAGTATCTTTAAAGTATTGAAAGGAAATTCCTACAAATCTAATTTATTAACCTGGCAAAAATAGTCAAAAATGAAGGCAAAACAAAAATACTTCCAAACTTGAAGAAGACTTGTTACCAAATTGATACTAAAAGAAAAAAAGAAGAGCCAGGTGTGGTGGCACAGGTCTGTAATCCCAGGGACTCGGGAAGTTGAGGCAGGAGAATCACAAGTTTCAGACTAGCCTGAGCAACTTAGCAAGATCATCTCAAAATTTAAAAAAAAAAATTTTTAAAGGGCTGGGGATGTGGCTCAGTGATTAAGCACCAGTGGTTTCAATCCCCGTTCCAAAAAAAAAAAAAAAAGGGAGAGAGAGAAGGAAAAAAAAGGAAAATTACTCCAGGAAGGAAGAATCCCAGCTCAAATAAGGAATGAACAAACAGTAAATAGGGTAAAAATATAGGTGAACATAAGAGCACAATGATTATACAACAGGAATACTAACTTAAAAATTTATAAAATATAAAAAACAAAGTATATGACAATATCACAAAAGGCAGAAAAGTAGTAAATAGAATTAAAGTCTGGTAAAGTCTTCACAATTGTCCACAAAGTGACCAAAGCAGTAAAATAAAAAAAGACTCTAGCTTTTCAATAGGGAATGATGTGATTTTTAGGATACTCAACTCATCAAAAGAATAACAAAATAATATGTAAGTAGCTAAGAGGTATGAAAAATGGAATAAAAACATTTGAGTGATGTAAAAGAAAGTAAGAAAGCAGGGAAGAAAATGAAGGAAGGAAACAAATGGAGTCAAATAGGAAACAAATATTAACAAGGTAATTTTAAACCTAAATTTACTGATAGTAACATTAAACAGAAAGGATAAAATACAGCAATTAAAATTAAAAAAGGAAAGGAAAAAAGCAGTCAGATTTTAAGCAGAAAAAAGCAGTCAGATTAACCTAAGTTAAATATCTGATTATATATTGTTAAAAAGAAACACACCTTCATGTAAAATTTTGTCAGGATGAATCCAGCTACTATATGTAATTATAATGTTCTAATAAAAAAAGAAGAAGAAGATACACAACTTAAAAGGTAGGTGAAAAAAATATACCATGAAAACACTAACCAAAAGAATGGAAACTATGCCAATATCAAGCAAAGTAAATTTTAAATTAGAAAATGCTACTAAAGAGTGATACTTTTAAATGTGCAGCACCTCATAACACAAGGAAAATATGAAATATAAAAAAAACAGTTATCACAGATTTTAACATCTCTTTCAGAAGTTGGCAGAATAGGAAAAAACAAGTATAGTGAGCTGGCGTTGTGGCTCAGTGACAGAGCACTTGCCTAGCACATGTGAGGCACTGGGTTCAAGCAACACCACACAAAAAATAAATAAGAGTACTGTGTCCATCTACAACTAAAAATATATTTTTTAAAGTATAAAACATGTTAATTAACAAGCTTGACATTTTTGACATATTGAGAATCCAGCACTCCACAATAGAGAATATACATTTTTTTAGTGTAAGAAATTTTTCAAACTGCCAATCTCTGGAGTCATTAAAGCAGGTCTCACTGAATTTCAAAGTATAGTACATATGAAGAGAGAAAACCAGAATAATTCCCATGAGTTTGAAAATTTAGCAATACATATCTAATAACTCATGAATCAAAAAAGAACGAAAACTGTAAAACATTTTCAATTAAGTAATAATAAAATTATGGCAGGTCAATATTTACAGGATGCAGCTAAAGTCATGCTGAAAGGAAATCTGTTGCAGTTTGGATGTTTAATATCCCCAAAATGCTAATGTAGTAAAGGCCTGGTTTGCAGGGTAGTGCTACCAGAATGTGGTAGAACTTTAGAAGGTGGAGCTTTATTGGTGATCTTTAGGTAACTGGGAGGGTGCCCTCAAAGGGAACTATGGGACTTTGGAATCTCCCACCCTCCCCTCTCTTCCTCTTTCTCTCTTCTACTTCAAGAAGCTAGAAAAGGAGTATCTTAAATCCAAAGAAAGAAGAAAGCAAATAATAAACAGCAAAAATCAGTAAAATATAAGATCAACACAGTAGAGAAAAATTAAAAAAAAAAAAAAACAGAAGTGGCTTATTTAAAAACACTAATGAAATTTATACACCCCTTAGCAAGAATGATGTAGCAAAAAAAAAGAAGGCAAAAATACTCAGTATGAGGAATATAAAAGGATCATCACTGTAGATCACAGCATCTCCAGAAGTTGAAAAGTTAAAATATTAAAAATGACATTACTGATTTGTCAATTTCTACAAAACTGACAAATTGATAATCTAAATAGTTATTGAAGAAACTGAATCCCACAAAAGAAAATCCAAGCCCCAATGGTTTCACTAGTGAATTCTCCTAATAATTTAAGAACAAATTTCATTAAGTTCTTTTAGAGAAACAAATCCCAATTCATTTTGAAAGGCCTGCATAACTCTATCAGACCCAAAAGGACAATACACTAAAGGTATATTATAATTCAATGTCTTTCAAGAGTAAAGATGTGAAAATCATACACATGTGCACACACACATACACACAAACATACACACATAAATACATATTTGCAAACAGAATCCGGATAACATACCACAACCAAGTTAATTTTAGAAATGTAAGGGTGGTTTAACATTTCAATCAATTAACGTAATTCATCCTAACATTCTCAATAAATGGAAAAAAAGCATGAGATAAAACTCAACACCCATTTGTGATAAAAATTCCTAGCAAACAATGCATTTAATGGTATAATATTTAAAAAGAGGCAAGGATACCTACCATCACCACTTCCTTTCAATAATGTACTGCAGGTCCCAGTCTGTATTTTTTTTTTTGAAAAAGAGTAATACTGGGAAAAGTACAAGATAAAACTGGAGCACCTTGTTACACTTTTAGAAAGGACAGAAATACTCAAATAATAATAGGGTCATATCAAAAAGACACCAGAGTCAGCTTGAAAGAGCACCCACTATCTAAATGAGGAATATTTTGAACATCAAAATGTAATGGATAACAACATTAAATAAAATTTTTAAACTTACTAAGAGCCCAGACAGTCACACAGATAAATAACTGGAAACAAAACTTTAATAAATGATATCATCAATGAATTCTAAAACTAGTGACAATGCGACGAGATACAGGATATTTATATAGCCTCAAAGTATTTCTCCATGAATTACTAATTTCACAAAAGAAAACAGAAAGTTCAAAGTAGAAAAGACTGACAACATACCATATTAACCAAGCGATCAAAGTAGGATGTGTTTATAAACCTCCCAATAGCATCATGCACTAAGAACACATTATTCATGAAACAGTCTGCCAGAAATGCAAAAGCTGAATCTAATGAGGAAATATCACCTAAATTGAGGGAAATTCTTCAAAATAATGGCCCTGTACTCTTTAAAAACAGAAAAGTCAAGACAGAAAAAAAATGGTTGAGGAAAGTTCCAGATTAAAGGAGATCAAAGACTCTTCACAACTGAAGAGATCAAGATAAAAATAACTACAACTGACACTGAAATGATGACAAGCATGCAATATCTGCTAAGGAATATATAATAGTGTTGTATTAATATTAAATTTCCAGACTTCAGCAACCAAATTGTGGTCATATAAGAGAATGTCCTTGTTTTTAGGAAATATACACTTAAGTAGTTAGGGCTTAAGGAATAATGTTGACTTCAAATATTTTCAAACAATTCAGGGACAAACAAAATTAGAGTTTATAACCAAAAGATCCTCACTATAGGAAATTCTCAGGATATAGCAGCGAAAAGGAAAATGACCCCAAATTATAGATATGAAAAATCAAAACCTTAGAACTGAGGGGGTTGAGGAACCAGGAGGGATGAGATAGAAAGACATAGATAAATACACTACTGCCCTTATACCTATAAGAGAGATCTCTGCTCTGAGTCCCACACTTAAAAAGGTTCGACCTATCAAAAAACATTAAAACCCAAAGATAATCAGTAATTAATTACATAAACAGAAACTAACAGAAAAGGACTTGCAAACTAAATTGGGATCCCCCCCCCCAACCCATCAGACAATGAGGAGAGGAAAATGGCAAACCGCAGCCTCTAGCAAGTAAACTAAAGTAAGAATATCTGCTTTTGTTTAAGGTTGGCCACCCTCTATCTCCCCAAGGATATGTATTCCACATATGACATTCCCTCTTCAGGAGGAAGAGGATACTTAGAACTGCCTGAAAATCTTGAATTGGAAAAGTGAAGTGTGCAGAACCTGTTTACCTCAATTCTCTGGGGAGTTCTACTACTTCACTCCCCAACCCAGATTTAGGAACTATACTGACCTAACTGCCCTGCCTACCCCAGGGAGAGCATGGTTCCTTTAAGATGTGGCTGGGCTCTGCTTAAAAAAGCAGGCCAGGCAGTAGGCATGAGCTGATTGGTAACCTCAATATTAAGACAAGGAAGAAGCTGGTTTCCACCTTTATTCTGGACTTAGGTCCCATAAGTGTTAGGGGAAAGCCTAGGGAATAGTAATGGTTCCTGAAACAAATATTAAATTTAAAAAGTTTATTTTTAAATTTTTTTTAAATTATCAATGGACATTTATTTATTTATTTACATGTGGTGTTGAGAATCAAACCCAGTACCTCACACATGCTAGGCAAGCACTCTACCACTAAGCCCCAACCCAAGTCCTAAAAAGATGATTACTAAATGAAAAATAGATGGCAGGAATGAAGAAAAAACAAAGGAGACAACATTAAGGTTAATTGTTCAGAGAGCTTGATCACTTACCATCGTTCTTTCTCTTCTGTGCCAAGATCATTTAATACATAAACCCATGGGTGTGACTCCTATAATAAAATACATATGCATGCCTTTAGTCATAACAATATCAGAAAATCATATGTATTCATAAAAAGATACAAATGTCATCCCCACAGTTTTTATTACATTAAATACAGTAAAATAAAATTGTTCCTTTTCAAAGCCTGTTAGGATATAATATAGCAGGCTTTAAATACTCAATACTGAAAAGTACCTTAATGTTCTCTAAAACATAAAATAAAGTAAAGAAACAGGGTTAATTACATCAATAGCATAGATAAGGCATCAAGTTTTTTCCATGTTTTTTATTGGTGCATTATGTTGTATATATGGTGGAATTTGTTGTTATATGTTCATACATGCACACAATGTAACAACATAATTTGGCCAATATTGCTATCCTGCATCAAGCTTTTTTTTTAACAACTAACTCATATAAAAAACACAACCACTTTATATCTTAATCCAAGTCACAGTTTCACTGAAAGAAAAGCTTCATGAAGTAATATTTATTCTTATTGTGTAAGATGTAATCTGATACATAGTATCATACATACTCTCCAACTCAGTAAAAATCAGTCTTCAGAGTAGTGTACCACATGCTAAATTTTCTCTCTTCCCTTACCTCCCCTCCCTAGTATTCATTCCATTCTAATCACACTGCCCTTTCTTTAAAAATATTGATATTTTTTAAATTGTGGATGGACACAATAACTTTATTTATCTCTTTATGTAGTGCCATGCTAGGCAGGCACTCTATCACTGAGACACAACCCAAGTCCCACACTGCCCTCTTTATGCTCCCTCACAGGCAAGACACACTGTAACCTCAGGAATAATTGTACTTGTTGGACCCCTATCTGGAACACTCACATTTACTGTCTTTGCATGAACGTCATTTTTTCAGTGAGGCCTTCACAAGTAATTTATTCAAAATTGCAATCCTCCCAGACCAACAAAAGCTATGGGAGCTCATCACTACTAGACTAGCCTTATAAGAAATGCTAAGGGAAGTTCTCAAGTTGCAATGAAAGAATGCTAACAACATAAAAACATAAAAAAATAAAACTCACTGTGATGATCAGAATATAATCAAATTTAGTATGCTCTAAGACAATAAGCATAGTATAAAAATCATTTTTAACTGTAGTAAGAGAGTTAAAAGAAAAATACAGTAAAAATAACTAAGTCAAGCCAGGCATGGTGGTGCATGCCTGTAATACTAACTACTAGGAAGGTTGAGGAAAGAGGATCCCAAGTTTGAGGCCAGCCTGGAAGACCTTGTCTCAAAATGAAAAATAAAAAGGGTTACAGATGTAGCTCAGTGCTTGCCTACAATGTACAAGGCCCTGAGTTTAATCCCTGTATCACAAAAATAGTAAAAAAAATAAAAATAAAAACAATGAGCCAGGTGGAGTGACATATACCCTTGGTTCCAGCTTCTTGGGAGGCTGAGTCAGAAGGATCACTTCAGCCCAGAAGTTCAAAGCCAGCCTGACAACATAGCAAGACTCTGTCTCTAAATAAATAAAAAATAAACTATAACTCCAATAATCTAATATTTTATACATAATGTATAACAGATGTAATTTTTCACATCATTAACATAAAATGTGCAGAGAAGTTACAATGTAGTTTTCACATATAATTTAAATTAGGCTGCTATCACCCTAAAATAGAGTATAATAACTTTAAGATGTTTTATGTAACCTCATGGTAACCACAAGAAAAAAGTGTAGTAGATACACAAAAAATAAAGACAAAAATATCAAAGCATACACAGCAAAAATAAATCACAAAGGAAGACATCAAGAGAGGAAGAATGTAACAGGAACTACAAAACAGAAAACAATTAACAAAATGGTAGTAAGTCCTTTCCTGACTGTAATTACTTTAAATGTAAATGGACTAAATTCTTTAAAGACACAGAATAGCTAAATGGATTTTTTTTTAAAGGTCCAATTACATGCTTAGTACAAGAGACTAACTTTAGCTTTCAGAACACATATAGGCTGAAAGCAAAGGGATAGAAAGAGTTATCCATGCCAGTGGTAACCAAAAGATAGCAAAGGTAGCTACACTTTCATCAGACAAAACAGACTTTAAGCCACAAAAAAGGCAACATACAACGATAAAGTCAATCAAGAGTACATAACAATTACAAATATAAATATGTCTAAAAGTAGAGCACCTAAAGATACAGAAGAAATATTAAGATAACTGAAAACAAAACAATAATAACAGTAGAAAATTTCAATTTCCTATGTTTTTTAATTTTTAATTGTAGATGGACACAACTATTTATTTACGTGGTGCTAAGGATAAAACCCAGTGTCTCACGCATACAAGGCAAGCACTCCACCACTGAGGTACAACCCCAGTCCATCAATATCCTATTTTAAACAAGGGTTAGAACAGGTATAACAGTAAACTTGAATGATACTATAGAACAAATGAGCCTAACAAAATGCAAAATATTCCACTCAAAACAGCAAACATTATTGCCAAGCACAAATGGCACATTCTCTAGGATAGATCGTGTTAGGCCACAAAATAAATCTTAACAAATTCAAAAAGATTTGCACAATTTTAAACTTTTTTCTGGCCATACTGGTATGAAACTAGAAATCAGTAACAGGAAAAAAAAAGTGAGAATTCTCAAATATGTGAAAATAAACAACACTCCTCAACTATCAAAGGGTCAAAGGAAAAATCAAAAGAAGAAATGCTTAAATATTTTGAGGCAAATGAAATGAAAATATATCAAAACATATGGGAGACAACAAATACAGTTCTCAGAGGGATTTTATAGCAACAAATGCCTATATCAAGAAATAAGAGGCACAGTGGCACACACCTATAATCCCAGCAGCTCAGAAGGCTGAGGCAGGAGGATCTCAAGCTCAAAGCCAGCCTCAGCAAAACTGAATCATTAAGCAACTTAGTGAGACCCTGTTTCTAAATAAAATACAAAATAGGGCTGGGAATGTGGCTCAGTGGTTGAGTGCCCCTGAGTTCAATCCTTAGTACCTACAAAAAAAAAAAGAAAGAAGAAAGAGAAAAGAAATAATAGGGGCTGGGGTTTGTGACAAAATTGTGGAGCTCTTGTCTAGCACAAATGAGGCCATGGATTGATCCTCAGCACCACATAAAAAGAAAAATAAAGATATTGTGTCCATCTATAACTAAAAAATATATGTTAAGAAATATCAACTAACCATTCTACTTTTACAACTCAAAGAACTAGAAAAAGAATAAAATAAACCCACAGTGAGCAGAAAGAAGGAAATAATAAACATCAGAGTTGAAATCAATGATCATAGAAAAACAGTACAAAAGATCAATGAATCTGAAAGTTGGGATATTATTTAAGACAGACAAAATTGAAAAACCTTTAGCTAGACTAAGAAAAAAAAAAAGAAACAAAATTATAAATGAGAGACATTTCAACTGCTACCACAGAAATACAAAGGATCAGAAAAGACTATGAACAATGATAAACCAAGAAAATGAATAACTTAAAAGAAATGGATAAATTCCAAGATAAACACAACATGCCAAGGCTATATCATGAAGAAAATTTTATTAGAACAAGAGACTAAATCAGTAATTTAAAAACTCAGGTTGGAGCTGGATGCAGTAGCACATGTCTGTAATCCTACTGACTGGAGAGGCTGAGGCAGGAAGATCACAAGTTGGAGGCCAGCCTTGGCAACTTAGTGAAACCCTGTCTCAAAGTTTTAGAAAAACAAGATGAGGGAGTTGGGGAGACTGCTCAGTGGTGAAGCACCACTATGTTCAATTCCCAGTACAGAGAGAAGAAAAAAAAAATCTCAGGCTGGGGTATAGCTCATCATAGAGAACTTACCTAGCATGTACAAGATCCTGGATTCAATCCCAAGCATCACAAAAAAGGAAAAGAAAAAAGAAGAAAACCTCAACAAAGAAGAGCTTAGGACCAGATGGTATCAATGTTGAATTCTACCAAACATTTAAAGAATATTTTCAAACTCCTCCCAATAAAGAGGAGGTATAATTCCAAATTTATTTTATGAGGCTGGCATAACTATAATAACAGTCATATTTAGGCATTATAAAATATAAAATTACAGGTCAATATCCCTAATGAATACAAATTCAAAAACTCAACAAAACACTAGTAAAACAAGTACAAAAAAAAAAAATCATGGAGTGGGATTTGGGATTTTTCCCCAGATGCAAGAACAGTTCAACACACTTAAATCAATAAATGTGATATACCACATTAACAAAAGGATGAAATCTTATGATTATATCAATAAATGCCGAAAAAGCATTTAACAAAATTCAACATTCTTAAATAAAACTCTCAAAAATTTAAGTTTAGAAGGAATGAATCTCAATATAATAAAGGTCATATTGGGACAAGCCCACAGTTAAACATATTAATAGTGAAAAGCTAAAAGCACTGCCTCAAAGATCAAGAGCAAGACAAAGATGCCCACTCTCACCAAATCTATTCAATATAGTACTAGAAATCCTAGCCAGAGCAATTAGTTAATAGGGGAAAAAAACAACAGCATTCAAACTAGAAAGAAATAAAACCTTCTCTGAAGATGAGGAGTGTGTGAGTGTACATGTAGTTATATACAGAAAACCCTCAAGACTCCACCAAAACACTGTTAGAATAAATACATTCAGAAAAGTTGCAGGATACAAAATCAACACACAAAAATCAAGTGTTTACTAACACCATTACTATATATTAACAATTTATTATTCAAAAAGAATATCAAGAAAACAATTCCATTTTAATAGCATCAAAAAACAATGAAATACTTAGGAATAAATCTAACCAAATAAGTAAAAGATTCCTATGCTGAAAACTATAAAATACTGATGAGATAAATTGAAGATGACAAATAAAAGATATTCCATGTTTATGAAATGGAAAAATTAACATTGTTAAAATATCCATACTACCCAAAATGGTCTACAGATTAAATGTAATCCCTATCAAAATTCTAATGACATTTTTCACAAAAATAGAAAAATTCCTAAAACCTGTATGGAGTCACAAAAGACCCTAAATAGCCAAAGAATCTTAAACAAAAAGAATAAACTGGAGGCATCAAACTACCAGATTCTAAACATACAACAAGTAGAAATCAACTTTGAATGAAAAGAGACTTTACCTAGTGGGGAATGGATACGCAGGAGGTCCCCAGTGGTTCCCTAAAGCATCTATTGCTGGAGAAGCCTGTGGCCCTCACAGACTCTGAATCTTGTTTGGTAGCTGCTGGGTTATCTATATTACTACACTGCTCCAGAGCAAAAGACCAAACCATGTTGTACTCTCACCCACTCAGGTTTCTGCTGCATGGTACTATCTTGGGACTCTACCCACCTGGATTGCAGCTACACAGTACATACCATATGTTAGGTTACAAAACAAGCCTCAACAAATTAGTTAATATCCAAATCACATCACACATGTTCTCTAACCACAATAGAATAAAGGTAGAAGTCAACAAGAGAAATTTTAGAAATTGTATAAATACTTGGAAATTAAGCAACATGCTCTTGAACAACCAATGGGTCAATGAAGAATCAAAAGAGAAATTTTTAAAAATTCTTCAAATGAATAAAAATGAAAACAAAGCATACCAAACCCATGGGATACAGCAAAAGCAATACTAAAAGAGAAATTTTAGCAATCAACACCTACATTAAAAAAGAAAGATTCCAAATAATTCCAACTGAATAATGCAACTCAAAAAACTAGAATAAGAACAATCCAAACCCAAATTAGTGAAAGTCAAGAAATATCAAAGACCAGAGCAAAAAATTGAGACTTGTAAAAATATAAAGGACCAATGAAACAGAATTGCTTTTTATAAAGATAAACAAAACTGACAAATCTTTAGCTAGACTAACCAGGAAAAAAGACCCAATAAATCAGAATGGTATTACAATTGACATCACAGAAAATGCAAAGGATCATTAGGGACTAATATTAACAGCGTCAAAAACAGGAACTATTATTAACAACTTCAAAAACTAGAAGTGATGAAATCAACATCTGGACATGTACAACACACCAAAATTGAATCATGAGGACACAGAAAACCTAAACAAATCAATAGTGAATAACAGATTGAACTGATAATTGAAAGTCTCCCAACAAAGAAAAGCCCATGACTGGATGGCTTCAATGCTGAATTTTACCCAAATTTTTCAGAGGACTAACACCAATTCTTCTCAAACTATTCCAAAAATTTCAAAGGGAGAGAACTCTTCCAAATTCATTCTGAGACAAGCATTACTGATACCAAAACCAAATACGGACAAAACAAAAAATAGTGAACTACAGACCAACACCCCTGATGAACATAAATGCAAAAATTCTCAACAAAACATCAGCAAACTGAATCCACCAGCACATCAAAAATATTATACAAGATCAAGTAGGATTTATCCCAGAGATGAAAGGTTGAATGCAATAAACACAGTATCAGTCACAGAATGAAGGTAAAAAAAATCATATGAATGTCTCAATAAATGTAGAAAAACATGCAATAAAATTCAACATTGTTCCATGTAAATATCCTCAACAAATTAGTTATAGATGGAATATACCTCAATACAATAAAGGCTACATATGACAAATCCATAGCCAACATCAGACTGAAGAGGAAAGTTGAAGTCATTTCCTCTAATATCAGAAACAAGACAAGGATATCTACTTTCAACACTCTTATTCAACACCGTATTGGAAGTCTTTGTCAGAACAATAAGGAGAGGTTGAAATAAAGGGTATCCAAACAGAAAAGAAGAGGTCAAATTATCTGTTTATAGAAGTATGACAGAAAAACCTATATGCAGAAAAACCTAAAGATTCGACAAAAAAAAAAGTTAGAAATGATAAATTCAGTAAAATTGCACAATACAAAAATCAACAGCATTTTGTACATCATAACAAAATTTCTGAGAAAGATGAAAAAAGTAATCCCAGAGTAGCTACCAAAAAAAAGTACCTAGGAATGAATTTATCCAAGGAAGTTACTTATTTCTACAGTGAAAATTACAAAAATTGCTGAAAGAAATTGAAGAGGACACAAAACATGGAAAGACATCCTAGATTCATGGATGGGAGGAATTAAAATTGTTGAAATGCCTATAACTAACAAAAATGATTTACAGATTTGGTGCAATTCCCATCAAAATATCAAGGACATTATTTACAGAATTAGAAAAAACACTCCTAAGAATTGTATGGAACCACAAAAATTCCCAAACATCCAAAGCTATCCTCAGCAAAATGAACAAATGAGTCATCACAATGCCCGACTTCAAAATGTACTATGAATATAAAGTAACCAAAACAGCATGGTACTGGCATGATACAACCCAATGGAACAGAAAGTAGAGCAAAATAAATCTACACATCTAGAGCTAACGGATTTTCAACAAAGCAACCAAGCCCATACAGTGGAGAAAAGAGTCTCTTCAATAAGTGATGCTGAGAAATGCAAGTAGACTGCCTATCTCTCACCATATACAAATATCAATTCAAAATAGATCAAAAGACTTAAATGTGAGACCCATTAACTATGAAACTTTATGGAACAAAGTATAACAGAAAAGCTTCCTGACAATCTGGACAATATTTTTTTTTTATTTATATAACCCCGAAAGCACAAATAGGACTAAATAAAACTAAAAATCTCCTGCAAAGGGAACAGAGCAAAAAAACAACCTACAGAACATGACAAAATATCTACAAACCATACCTCTGAGAGGGGTTATTATCCAAAACAGATAAGGAACTCAAAAACTGAACAACAAGAAAGCAAATGACTAAATTAAAAGATGGGCAAAGGACCTAAATAGATGGTTCTCAAAAGAAGACATTCAAATAGCCAACAGGCCAAAAAGAGCTCAATATCATAATAACACTCAATATCATAATAATCAGAGAAATGCAAATTAAAACCACAATAAGATCTCACCCCACACTGGTTAGAATGGCTATCATCAAAACGAAAAAAAATAACAAAAGTTGACAAGGATGCGGAGAAAGAATTTGCACACCGCTAGTGGGAATATAAATTAGGACAGCCATTATGGAAAACAGTATAAAGGTTCCTCAAAACATTAAAAATAAAATGACCATATGATCCAGCAATCTCACTTCTGGGTACATACATATCTGTTATGGTTTGGAAGTGAGATGTCCCCTAAAAGTTCATGTGTGAGACAATGCAAGAAGGTTTGGAAGAGAAGTGATTGGGCTATAAGAGTCTTAACGTAATCAGTGAATTAATCCCCTGATGGGATTAAATGAATAGTGTATATGTTTTGTATCTGGCAAAGGAAGTCTCTCTGTGCTTCCTAATGATCATATGAGCTGTTCCCTCCTCCACACTCTTACACCATGATGTTCAGCCTCATCTTGAGCCCTGAGGAATGGAGTCAGCTGTCTGTGGACTGAGACCACTGAAACCGTGAGCCCCCAATTAACTTCTCCTTCTATAGTTTTCTGGTAAGGTCTTTTAGTCATCACAGTGAAAAAAAATGACTAAAACAATATCCGAAGGAAATGAAATCCATATGTCAGAGATATCTACATCCCATGTTCATGTCAGCATCATTCAGAGTATTCAAGATATAAAATCAATCTGTCTGTCCATCAATGGACAAATGCATGAATGGAATATTATTCAACCTTAAAACGCAGGAAATCTTCATTTCCAACAATGCAGATAAATGTGGAAGACGTTATGCTGTGAAATAAGCCACACACAGAAAGATAAACACTGTATGATCTCACTTATATACTGATCTAGAAAAATTTTTAAAGAAACTCATGGGCACAGAAAGTAGAATGGTGGTCACCACGTGCTGGAGGAGGAGATGGAGAAATGGGGAGAGGCTGGTTAAATGGCACGTTTCAATAAAGACAAGATCAATGAATTCGAGAAATCTATAGTACAGCATGGAGACTGCAGTTAATATAGTGTACAATTTTAAATTGCTATGAGATTAGATCTTAAATGTTCTCACCACAAAAAAAAAAGTCTGTGTGGTAACTAAGGCTAATTAGCTTGACAATCATTTCACAGCACACACATATATTATACATATATATATAATTCACGTTATGCACCATAAGTACTTATAATTTTTGTCGATTATACCTTAATAAAACTGGGGGGACTGACACCCCATCTATTTTCCATCTGTCCTCACTACCACCACCAGAGACTCACCATCTTCCCTGCCCTTACATTATATATTTACTAATTGTACTGTCTGTCTCGTCCTACAAGAATGTAAGCTCCATGATGCTTACTAGTTTTGTTACCACTATAGCCCAAGAACACAGAACAGTGCCTAGTACTGAGTAGGTATTAATTAAGTACCTATTAATGAACACAGTCCCTGCTACAGAATTTTTGCTCTCCTTGTTCCTTTCTTCCCACTTGCTATATATTCAAAGTCTACCAACTCTTCAAAGCCAGTTCAAAAGTCATGTTCATGAAAACTTTTTTTTTGAGCACAGGGGACTGAACCCATGCCTTGCAAGTGCAAGGCAAGCACTCCACCTGAAGCCATGAAGCCTACGCTTACATCCCAGTTGAATCTGAACTCCCAGTCAACTCTATCTGTATTCTTTCCCTCTAAAAAGTTGGGGAAAACATTCAGTGGTTGAGTGTCCCTGAGTTCAATACCCGATACCAAAAAAATAAAAAATAAAAAGAAAGAAAGAAAGAAAGAAAGAAAGAGTTGGGGAAAATGTTATAGTGGAAAGAGAATAAAGCATCATTGGATTCAACCAAATCAATGGCTACATAATCTTGAAAATTCATTTAACCTCTTTGAGTAATAGTATTCTCATCTATAAAAATGAATTAAATTTAGATATCTGCACAAAGAAATAAAAACATACTTAATGTATTTTTTACACAAAGACATATATACAAATGGTCACAGCAGTTTCATTCAAAATGGTACAAAACTAAGCTGCATGTGGTGGCACACACCTATAATCCCCGCTACTTGGAGCCTGAGACAGGAGGATTTCAAGTTCAAGGCCACCCTAGGCAACTTAACAAGAGCCTATATCAAAATTAACAACACCAAAAAAAAATTTTTCAGGGATGGGGACAGAACTCAGCGGCAAGGCACTTGCCTAGCATGCATGAGGCCATGGGTTCAATTTCTAGTACCACAAAAAAGATTAAAAAAAAAAAAAAAAAAAAAAACTAGAAACTCGAAATATCCAACAACAGAAAAATACACTTTCAAATTGTAATATACCCATATAATGCTACTCACCAACAGAAAGAAATGAACTACTGATACACATAACAGAACAAATACCACAGATACCATGCTCAGAAAAAGAAAGGACACTCTCACCAAGATGTCAATGGTCAAAAAGAAAAAACAAGCACTGAAGAGGATATAAAGAAACTAGAATCCTCTTCATATACTGCAGTGAGAATATAAAATGGTACAGCTGGCTTGATAAACCTTCAGACAGTTCCTCAAGAAGTTATACTCAAACAATAAAACCCAGCAATTCCACTCCTAAGTGTACACTCATGAGAAATGAAAACAAGTCCAGACAATAACTTGTACAAGACAACCTCAAGAATGGGAAGTTATACTACAAGTATGTATGATATGCTAAAATACATTCTACGGTCATGTATAACTAAAAAGAAAAAAAAAAAAACACTTGGACAAGAATGTTCATGCAAACATTGCTCATAATACCCAAAAACAGAAACAATCCAGGTATCCATCAACTGATGAATGAAATAAAATGTGGGTGGGGTTGCAAATTAGTGCAGCCACTCTGGAAAGCAGTATGGAGATTCCTCAGAAAGCTTGGAATGGAACCACCATTTGACCCAGCTATCCCACTCCTTGGCCTATACCCAAAGGACTTAAAATCAGCATACTACAGAGATACAGCCACATCAATGTTCACAGCTGCTCAATTCACAATAGCCAGATCGTGGAACCAACCTAGATGTCCTTCAATTGATGAATGGATAAAGAAAATGTGGCATATATATACAATGGAATATTACTCAGCCATAAAGAAGGATAAATTATGGCATTTTCAGGCAAATGGATGAAATTGGAGAATATCAGGCTAAGTGAGATAAGCCAATCTCAAAAAACCAAAGGATGAATGATATCGCTAATAAGTGGATGATGACACATAATGGGGGGTGGGGGGGGTTAGGGTTAGAGTTAGGGTTGGGGAGGGGGGTAAGAATGGAGGAAGGAAGGCTGTTTAGAGAGAAGGGAGGGGTGGGGGGAAGGGAAAAAATAACAGAATGAATCAAACAACATTACCCTATGTAAATTTATGATTACACAAATGGATATGCCTTTACGCCATGTGCAAACAGAGAAACAACATGTATCCCATTTGTTTACAATAAAAAAAATTTTAAAAAGCTATTTTAAAAATTAAAATGAGGGCTGGGGAGATAGCTCAGTCGGTAGAGTGCTTGCCTTGTAAGCACAAGGCCCTGGGTTCGATCCCCAGCACCCAAAAAAAAAAAAAAAAATTAAAATGAAATCAGACATTATATATGATGTATCGAAGTGCATTATACTGTCATGGATAACAAATTAAAACAAATTAAAAAATTAAAATTAAGAAAAAGAAACCTATGTCTAATCCAAAATTTGTTACTTTCTTCATATTTACCATAATTAAGTATCACTCATGCTATTATTTACATAACTTTTTCCTTCAAATTGATCACGTACTTAAGTTTTAAAAGAAAATCTGTAACACTATCATACATGTAAAATCAGTTTATAAAGATATATGAGGGCTGAGGGTATAGCTCAGTTGATAGAGTGCTTACCTTGTAAGCACGAGGCCCTGGGTTCAATCCCCAGCACTGAAAAAAAAAAAAAGATTATGGCAAAATATTGACGGTGGTACTCAAGTGAAATTTAAGAAACTTGGCTGAAACAAATCAATGGCCAAGCAGAAAATGGAACAGAAAAAAAACAAAACAAGTCAGTGAGCAATGATTACTAAGATTCACTGGGTTCCAGGTTTCTTCAGATGAAGTGCCTGTGATAAACTGAAATCTCATTGATCTTATCCTGCCCTGTACTCCAATAATGTCTGCGGAGACACCTGAACATCCTAGAGATAGAAATATGAACATGGGCTCCAGTGCCAGGAAAGGCACACCTCTCTTCAACTGAGTTTGGGTATACACGTTGTAAAAGGACAAGGCATAAATGCAGGCCAAAAGTAATGAGAAAACTGCTAGTAGCATTACTTAAAAAAAAAAAAGACCCATCATCAGCTGAAGCTAGAACAGCACATCTACGAATTCTTTCCCAGAGTTCTTCAATGTTCACAAAATCTATCACCCCCATTTTTTTCTTTTCTGAAGTTTAAAGGAAATCTATTTGCCTTTCTGAATCTGGTACTTCAACAGTTGTACTCAAAAACTATGAGTAATTTTTGTTTTTTCTTGTTTTGCTAATTAGGGTAAAAATGAATATTTCTGAGGAGAAATACATTTTATAATTCCTTGTCATTAATAAGGTTTTCAATTACTTCTATATATACTGCCACTAAGACATCAACTACGATGTATTTAATTTCTCCCATAAAAGTAACATGCTCAGAGGCTGGGGATATATAGTTCAGTGGAACACTTGCCTGGCATGGATAAGGCACTGGGTTTGATTCTCAGCACCACATAAAAATTTTTTTAAAAAGGTACTGAATCCATCTACAACTAAAAAAAAATTTTTAAGTGGCATGCTCCATTGAAAATACCAATACTATCTCTTTTTCCTATTCTGTATCAAAAGCAGACCTAACATACTGCAGTCTTTACAAATGAAATATGATGTCTGAGTGTGCTTTAAAACAATTTAGCAGCAGGTAGCTTTTATGGGACAGGACTGTCCACGTGTAGGTAACTGCCCAAACAGATTAGCACAAAGCAGTTCATTATACCATTCTGTTTTTGCGTGTTTTCAAACACATATAATAAACATTGCTTTAGGAAGTAATCATTAAAAAGTAGCAACTATTTAGCAAAACTTTATGAAAGCTTTAGGATTTGTCAGAAAGGACAAAATGTCTTTCCATAAGTCATTTCCTTCTAATATTTTTTTAGACTGGCACCACCAGTGAACTACAAATCTTTTCACTGTTTATATTCCACAAGACATACTGTCAACCAGCAAAAGCTAAAAATGTTGGTGAACAAGATTTCCATCCAGCAGAAAATTGCAAACAGAATTTTGTTACTTATTTAATTTTTGTTATACAAGTCATCTTCAGTTTTCACATCTAAAATTTCAAAAATGCCAATTCCACATGGATATCAGATTCCACCACTGGGGAGAATTCTGTTAAACTTCCCTCTAAATAACACCAGGTTAAGTGTTTAAAGAATGTTCACATGTAATTCTCAAAGAATTTTTGCTTCTCCTTTAAAGCCAGGTTGGCTTGTGGTCAGGTATGAAGTTGAAAAAAGAATTTCAAGTCCCTTCATCTTACTGATCTTTAAAACATTCTTGTAATTAAATGGGGGCATGAATGAAAACTTACTATCCAATCAAATCTTTTGTTATTTCTTAAATACCCATGAAACACAAAGTAAAAACACTTTTAAAATCTGTCCACCTCTCTGGGACCCCAGTGACCAAGATTACTCATTTATAAGCACATCTGTAGGGTAACCCTGATTATGCTCCCATGGTTCTTTGAACAAACAGTCAAATGTTTAACCATACTGCTATGGTCTCAATGTTTATATCCCCTCTGCGTGTGTGTATGTGTATGTATATGCGAAATTCTAGCTCCCGAGGTATGGGTTTATTTTGTTGTTAGGTCTGTTTGTTTTTCAGTACTGGGGAATGAACCTAGGAGCACTTTATCACTGAGCTACATCCCCAGACAGTCTTGTTAAGCTGCTGAGGCCAGCCTGGAACTTGTGATCCTCCAACCTCAGCCTGTCAAGTGACTGAGATTACAGTCATGTGCCACCTCAAACAGCTCACAGTGATGGTATCTGGAGGTGAGAAGTTTGGGAGGTAATTAAGTCAAGAGGGTAGTCCCCTCATGAATGGAATAAATGCCCTTGTAGAGGCAGAAGGGAGACCCCACTTCCCCTTCAGCACTGTTGAGTACACAGGCAGAACGTGCCATCTACGAACCAGAAAGCAGGTCACCAACAAATATGCAGGAATCCTGATCTTGGACTTTCCAAATTTTAAAAATGCTGCTCAAGGGAATAGAGGAAAAGGCAAAGTGCAAGCATTTAATAAGGGCTTACCAATAAGCGGTTGAAAAAGCTTTACAGATAACTCATGTATTGCTATTAAAAAATGTATGAGTTGGACATCATCCGTTTTACAGATGAGGAAACCAAGGCTCTAAAAAATTAATTTGCCAAAAGTCCAGTAGCATAACTAGCATTGAAACTAAGATTAGCCTGCTTTCAAAACCACCATATCACTCTTCCTCCCACAAAGGTTAACTTTCAGAATCACTCTTGCCTGGCATATCTTGAGTTCCTGGGTTAAATCCAAAAAAAATTTTTTACTCTTGAATTAGTTAAAAATATTAATTCTTTAGTGAATGTTAGTTAAGTCATTTCAATATGTGGCATAGATCAATCTCCATGAGGAAAAGTCATCGTGAACAGAAAATTCAGGAACAGAGCACCAGAATGAGATACTGATTAGATTACCAACCTTAGGTTGGAAAGCTTAACCCCAGATCTCATCACCAGATCATTATTTGCAAGTAATAATCTCTTTGAGCCCCAGTTTCCCCATTCATAAAATGTGCATAGCACCTATCCCATCTAAGACCTCAAGTTGTTTATGAAAAGTTTATGTGGATGAAATCAATCTGTAAACTAAATTACAATACATATAGGGAACTACTAGATCTATCCAGTAAGATGAATACAATGAATACCTATTTTCATAAACAATAACGTGGCACAAAGGAGAAATATAATCCACTAGCAACAGGAAACTGCTTTCAGGCAGGTGGAGCCCAGTCTCAGCGGGAGCCACTTGACAGCAGCAGGTGCTGCTTGGAGGAGTGATTTTCTGCCTGCTTTCTAACAATCCCTTCGCTCAATCGAGCCTGTTCCTGAGTCTACCCTGGTTCCTAAACGCGACTGGAAATAGGTGTGGGGACAAGGCGCGAATGCAGTTGGGGAAAGGGCACAGAGGCAGAAGGCGTGGTCCTACCACTCGCAGGTGAGAGGCCTTGGTTAAACTCTTCGGGCCTAATGTAAGCATTTGTAAGATGGAGAGACCATTCCCGCCTGCTCCCTGGCAGAGCTAAGACCAGAGTCGCGGAGCAGTGAAAGCGAGGTAAACCCCGCTGACAATGAGAGATGATGACGGTGATCACCTGTCAAACGAGGACAGGGGGAATTGGCTCCTCCGCAGGCCCCTCGCAATTCGGGCATTCCAGAAGGCTCGACACAAGCAGCCCGAGCGGCCCCCGTGAGGCAGCCTCCCACGCAGCCCTCCACCCGCGTGGTGCTCCGTCCCACGTCCCCCGCACCCCGGCTGAGCCGCCCAGCGGGCTCAGACCCCGCCCACCCTGCCCCCAGGCCTCCTCAGCCTACCCCCGGGCGCTCCCGAGAGGCCACGGCTCCCCTCCCCCCGCAACGCTCCCTGCCCGGTCCGCCAGCACTCCCAGGTAAGCGGAGGCGGTGAAAGGGTGTACCCCGCCGCCATTTTGTCCCCTTGGTCCCCGCAACACATCCAGCTGGCCGAACCTCCGCCGGGCCCGGCCGGGTCTGCGAGACGCGCGCCCCTCGCGGACACTCACCCCAGGCCGCCCTGCGCAGTTCGGGGCGGCTCCGAGCGTCCCGCCGGGAAAGGGGCGGGGCGGGGCGGGGCGGCCTTGGAGGGGCGGGGCGGCTGGCCGGCGCGACACGTGACTCCAGCCGCGGCCGCGCCTCTCCCTGCTCTGAACCCGGAGCGGCCGGCGCGCAGGCGCAGCCCCGTTCCCGCGGTTGGGGCGCCGAGGCGGGAGATGGGGGTATGGGCTTAGCTGGTGGTCACCGCCCGGTTGCTCTCCCGAAGCCGTTCTCTTTCCAAAACTGCGCTCCCACCGCGGCTTTTGGCCACACAGGCCCCTCCCTCGGATTCAGTCTCCTCTTCCGCCTGCCTTATCACTGGAGTCCACAGATTCAGGACCTAGAGGTCCGCCTCACACAAATCTGTACACGTGAAAACGATTCACAGAAGCACACGGGACTACGCAAGCGCGTCTTAGCCTCCAGCGCAGAGCTTTGTTGGGACCCTCTGTGTGCCAGGCGTGGAAGGCTGTAAGCATCGAAAACCTAACCAGTGTGTTTAATCTGCTTCGGAGAGAGCACAACGCGTGATGAATTCCATGTTGAACCGTATTTAAACCACAGTTCTGAAGTACATACGAAGGAGACGCTGCCAATTACCAATCGGATGTTTCCCATCACTTTCATCCAGTTGACGCGCAAGCTCTGTCCTTCGCTAGCCCTATTTTCCCCACAGCGGCGGGAAGACGTGGGATGCCCTGAGTCTGACTCACAATTAGAGTGTGAGTGCTGTGGAGGCAAGGACATGTTGATGGCTAGGTTCGAACTCCCTCCTCTTCTTAAAAACTCACTCAGTTATCCAAAAAATGTTTATAGGGCACTACTATAAGCCTGGTGTTATTCTAGGTGCTTAGAATTAATTTTTTTAAGACCCTTGAGCGAAAGATCTGTCTTCTTGGAGCAGGGTAATGACAGACAATAAATGTAAACACAATAAATTGTGTGATAAAGTGAGAAGCACTAAAGTAAACAAAATGAGTAGATTAAGGGAGATGGAGAACATACTACAATTACATGAAAGGTGTACAGGGCCTAACTCACCAATGATCCTTTCCCCTTCCTTTCCCATGAGCATTTAAACAACCTCAAGGCTGTCACGTTGAAAGCTCCCCCCAGGCCATCAGACTCCACTTCAACCTCTCCTTCATTTCTTCTCCTTCATGACCTACCTTTCGCTAATATCTCCCAATTCTTCAATTACTACTCATGTTTGGTCTTACTGCACCTTGATTTCTGCCCCACCACCCCCTGGAAACCATTTTTTCCCAAAGTCACTAGTATTTCCCCACTGTAGATTCTGTGAATAGTATCATCACAACTTGTAGTCTGGATCTTCAATATCCTCCCTAAGACTCCTGTGTTGAAGGCTTGTTCCCCAACCAATGGCCTATTGAGAGGTGGTAAAACCTTTAGAAGGTGAGACCCAGCTAGAAGGAAGTTAGGTCATTGGAGGTATGCTCTTGAAGAGGATTTTGGGTACCTTCAATCTCTCTTACTTGCTGCTTCCCAATTTTCATGAGGCAACAGCTTCCTCTGCTGTACGCTCCCAACATGATGTATTGCTTCACCATAGGCAGTGGCACCAAGCAGCCATGAACAAAAACTATGACGTCAAAATAAACTTTTCCACCTTATGAGTTGATTATCTCAGTTATTCTGTCACAGTGGCAGAAAACTAACCCAGAACCTAACAATTTATCTGCAAGATAGTCCTCCCTGCAGGAAGCTTTTTCCTTACCTTCCATTTTTACTCTCTCAATCTCACTTAACCAATCCCTCTCCATCTCTGTTGAAATCTCCCTGTATTTCTTCCATCCTTTAAATAGGATCACTCAGGGGTAGATGTAAGATCTGTCTTTCCCACCGGACACTCTATTTCTACATGATCACTGCCTTTTACATAAATCTATTAGTATCTTTGTGCTCCTGATTCCCCAATATATCTCTCCAGCTTTGATTTCTGCTTATAAGATCCAGGTCTGCATAGTTAACTGCCTACTGGTCATCTCCACTTGAATCTCTCAAAACCAATATAACAGAAATTAAAAAAACACCTATTTTATACACATATAAAACAGCTTTACTGGGACATAATTTACATGCCACACAGTTCACCCACCTAAAGTATACACGTCAATGATATGATATTCAGAGTTAAATACCACTACAATCAATTTTAGAAATTTTTCATCACCCTAAAAAGAAACCCTGTACTCATTAACAGTTACTCCTTCATTTCTTCTCAACCCTCTCAGCCACAGTCAACTATTAATTTTCTGTATACATAAATTTACCTACTGTGGATATTTTACAAAGGGAATTATATTTGAGAGTTAACTTCTCATGGTAGGTGAAAGAATGTTCAAGGCACATACACCTTGTAGCTTGAATCAACATTTTATCCCTTTTTATGGCTAAATATAATATGGTAAATATGCCATCTTTTATTTACCCAGCTAGAGGATATTTATACTTCTACCTTTATCAGTTAAAGGACACTTAGATTATTTCCACATTTTGGCTATTATAAATAATGCTGCTATGGACATTCATGTACAAGTTTTCATGAGTACATATGTTTTCATTTCTTTTGGGTATATACCTAGGAGTCAAATTGCTGGGCTATAGGTAACTGTAGGTTTAACTTTTTGAGGAATTGCTAGACAGTTTACCCAACCAACTGCACTATTTTATATTCCCACCAACAGTGTATGAGAATTCCAATTTCTCCACATCCTCTCCAACATTTGTTATTGTCTTTTCTTTTTATAGCCATCCTAAGTATAAAATGGTATCACATTGTAGTTTTAATTTCTATTTCCTGGAGAACATATTTTCATGTGTTTCATATGTGTATCATCTTTGAAGACATGTCTATTCAAATCCTTTGCCTATATTTTTCAATTTGATTACCACTCATTTTCTTTTGCTTGAATATCTATTCCTGTTATTACTCTGTTGAATATTATGGTTCAGCACCCCTTCTTTGGCCCCACTGATGGCCCACTTGACCATGTGGCTTGCTTTAGCCAATAAAATAAAAGCAGGAATGTCAGTTCCACCTGAAAGCTTTAAAAGCTAGCTTTTGGGGTTCACTGTGTCTCTTTTCTGTCTGCCATAAGCAGTTTGTTTCAGAGAAAAGCTGTTCAGTTAGCCTAGGTTCCAGAGTAATATAACACCTAGCCTATCCTGTGCTCTCTGTCTGGCTCCACTATCCCCTGGGCTCCTGGACATGACCTACAAGGCCTCAAAGATCAGACTTGTTTAGCTCTACATCCTCATTTCTTGGCCATTCCTTCAATCACCCCATGCTCTGGACAAAATAAAATACATTTGGACCTTGGAATTTACCTTCTCTTCTCTCTCTCTGTCCTCCCATCCTGGGTCTTTGCCTAAATTGTTCCTATTACTGGAATATAACAGACACCTTTGCCTAATCATTTTCTATATGCAACACAGTACACATACACACATACAAAATTTCATTTTGTCTGACAACCACCCTGAGAATTAAGCAATGTATCCGATTTTACAGATCAACAAAGGTCCTAGATGGACGCCCTTCTCTGATTCATTATGCTATAGTAAGAGCTAGAAATAGTTAAATATCACTGATCATTTAGTATGTGGTTGGCATTGTGCTAAAGTACTTTTCATGGATTATATATAACACATTTAAATAAATTGCATGCGCTACAAGTGTAGAATAGTGCTATCCACAGCAGTTTAAGGATTCTGAATTTGGAGTGAGATAAAGTAATTATGTGATCCGAAGCACATTACTAAACCCCTCCAAACTCCATTGTCCTCATCTATATAATATGGCAATAAGATATACCTCAAGAAGGCCTGGGGATATGGGTTGGTTGGTAGAGTGTTTGCTTTCCAAGCACAAGGCCCTGGGTTCAAATCCCCAGCACCGCAAAAAAAAAAAAAAAAAAAAAAAAAAGATAGATATATAGATATATATATAGATATATATATATACCTCAAGGCCATCCCAGTGACTCAGGAGGCTGAGGTAGAAGAATTGCAAGTTAAAGGCCAGCACTCAGCAATTTAGTAAGACCCTGTCTCAAAATTAAAAAATAAAATAAAAGGGACTAGGGATGTGGTTAAGTGTTTGAACATCCCTGGATTCAATCCCCAGTACAAAAAAAAAAAAAAAAAAAAAGATAATATTTCAAAGGTGTTTTGGGTTTGTTTTGTGTGTGTGTGAGAGTACTGGGGATTGAACCCAGGGGTATTCAACCACTGAGCCACAGCCCCAGTCCATTTTATTTTTTCTTTTGAGACAGGGTCTCTCTAAGTTTCTTAGGGATTTACTAAATTGCTAAAGCTGCCTTCGAACTCTCAATTCTCCTGCCTCAGCCTCCTGAGCCACTGGGATTACAGACATGTGCCATCATGCCCTGCTTCAAAGGGTTTCTGAGTATTAACTGAATCAATATTTAGAAAGCACTTGGAACAGTTTAGTATGTAGAAAGAGCTCAGATTCTATCAGCTACAATGTTTATTTTGTCTTCTAACCTTATAACACACAGGAATTAGGTACTACTATGTAAGTGGCCCTTTCTTTCAACTGTCCTGTCCGATCCCACCACTTGACTTCCAATACATTAATCCTTTCAGAATGCCCCTGCTCCTTTTTGCCACTGGACAAATTCCCTCTACCTCTAGAACTTGCCTCAGCCCTTCCTACTCTTCTGCAGAAGACCTACTTATTCCCTTTCCTGGACTTCCAAAGCACTTTATACAAACTCCTGTAGTTAAATCCCTTTGAAAGTAAAGAACTCACTTCAAGTGAGTCAGGCAGGAACTGAAATACAGACTCCTGCAGAACCAGCCACTCCTGCCTCTCTCAGGCGGATCCCCTGAGTTCTCTGATTCCTTCTGCTTTCACTCTGTTCTCTCCCAGCCACCAGCTCCCTCTGCCCACTCACAGAATATGCTCTCTAGACTTGCACACCATGGCCATCAGGGGTTCCTTTTTCCATCAGTTCTGACTCTTTCTTTAGAACTACACTGCATAATAAAATAGCCACTAAACACATGTGACTATTTAATTTTAAATGAATTACTGACAATCCTCAGTCAAATTTCAAGTACTCAGTAGCACATGTGTACATGTGGATATTTCTTTTTTTTAATTAATATTTTTTATTTTATTTATTTTTATTTTTACAGACTGCATTTTGATTTACTGTACACAAATTGGGTACAAATTTTCATTTCTATGCTTGTACACAATGTAGATTCACACCATTTGTGTAATCATACATGTACATAGGGTAATGACATTTGTCTCATTCCACTATCTTTCCTTCCCTCCCCTAATTTCCCTCTACACAATCCAAAGTTCCTCCATTCTTCCCTTACCCCCCTGCCCACCACCCCCTGTTATGTATCAGCTTGCACTTATCAGAGAAAACATTCGATCTTTGGTTATTTGGGATTGGCTTATTTCACTTAGCATGATATTCTCCAACACAATGCATTTACCTACAAATGCCATAATTTTATTCTTCTTTGTGACTAAATAATATTCCATTGAATGTATATACCACAGTTTATTTATCCATTCATTTATTGAAGGGCATTTAGGTTGTTTCCACAATCTAGCTACTGTGAATCGAACTGCTATAAACATTGAAGTAGCTGTGTCACTGTAGGATGCTGATTTTAAATCGTTTGGGTATAAACCAAAGAGTGGGATAGCTTGGTCAAATGGTAGGTTCATTCCAAGTTTTCTGAGGAATCTCCACACCACTTTCCAAAGGGGCTGCACCAATTTGCAATCCCACCAGCAGTGTATGAGTGTACCTTTTTCCCCATATCCCCACATCTTCCCAATACCTATTGTTGCTTGTATTCTTGATAATACCCATTCTAACTGAGCAAGGTGAAATCTTAGGGTGGTTTCGATTTGCCTTTCTCTAATTACTAGAGATGTTGAATACTTTTTCATATATTTGTTGATTGCTTATATATCTTCTTCTGTGAAGTATTTGCCCAGTTCCTTAGCCTATTTGTTGATTGGGTTCTTTGTATTTTTGGTGTAAAGATTTTTAAGTTCTTTATAAATTTTGGAGATTAGTACTCTATCTGAAGTGTGTGTGGTAAAGATTTTCTCCCACCCTGTAGGCTCTCTCTTCACATTATTGTTTCTTTTGCTAAAAAAAAAAAAAAAAAAGCCTTTTAGTTTGAATCCATCCCACTTATTGATTCTTGCTTTCATTTCTTGCACTCTGGGACATGTGGCTATTTCTACTGTACTGAATGGTACAGAAGGTCCAGGAGGTTGAAGCAGGAGGATCACAAGTTTAAAGCTAGCTTCAGCAATTTAATAAGACCCTGTCTCAAAAAACAAAAAGTTCTGGGGATGTAGCACCCCTGGGTTCATCCCCAGTACCAAAAAACAAGTAAATAGAAATAAAAAATAAAAAAGAATTGTACAGGGCTGGGGCTATAGCTCAGTTGGTAGAGTGCTTGCTTCACATGCTCAAGGCCCCGAGTTCAATACCCAGCACCACAAAAAAAAAAAAAAAAAAAAAAATTCCATTATTTCAGAAGGTTTTATGTAGCACTATTCTAGAGATACTGTTATACTGCTTTGTTCCGGCTGCTATGACAAATTATCATGGACTGGGTAGTTTATTAACAACAGATATTTATTTCTCACATTTCTGGAGGCTGGGAAATCTATGCTCAAGGTGCCAGCAGAGTAGGTATTGGTCTATTTCCCAGGTCACAGGCAGTCATCCTCTTGCTGTGTCCTCACATAGTGAAAGGGACAAGGGAACTGTCCTTGGTCTTTTTAAACAAGGTTTCTAATCCCACTTATGGGGTTTACACCCTCTGGACCTAATCACTTCCCCAAAGACCCACCTCCAATACCATCTCATGGAGAGGTGGGATTTCAACATATGAATTTGGGGGGAACACATTTAATCTATAGTAGATACTTATCTATTGTCACATCCCCCAAAATGGGAGTGTAATTGTTCATAGTTGTTTTTCCACCTAAGTCCTACTATAGGCCATGGCCCACTCATTAATTGGCTATCCCTGGATCAAGTGCCCACTCTTAGCCCAAACGACTGTGGCAGGGATGTATTGGGGTTGGGGAGGATGCCTGGAGATACTCACATGATAGCAAAATAAGACTGCCTCAGCATGGAAATGTATCCCATGGTAGGTCATAAGGCAGAATTCTGAGCTTGCTCAATAGAATCATGCTGACTTATAATTGTTTATGAAACACATGTCTCCTACCACCACTCTTTCCCATCATTGGCCACCTAAACCCAAATAATATCTAGCACCTAGCCTCAGTGTTAGCACAGCACCTAGCACTAATGGGAGCTTAACAAGGGCTTACTGGGTGAATTAAAATTATTCAGGGTGAGAGAAGACATCAGTCTGAGTAGATTTTTTTTTAATAATAGCACACATGAAGTTTGAATTGGATTTTGAAGTAAAGACTGGTTTTAGATATGCAAACAGCAAAGTGAAAGGTTATCTAGGAGAGGCAGTAGTTGAACAAAGGCAAGAGAATAAAGAATACAATTAGGAAATAGAAAATAGAGTAATACATATTCTTCTAACAAAAGATTATCCTGTGCTGGTCACTCAACTGTTCCATTTGATTCCTTTCTTTTGAATTTCTGCTCTGAATTCCAGGGAACTACATTCCAGGACTCTTGTGCCACTGGAAGACTCAGCCAATGAAAGATGCTGGGGGAAGATCAGAGGCACTAGGAAAATCCCGGAGATTTCTCCTCTCTCTCTCCCACAAACATCATCTCCAGTGGGAAACACATCTTCACCCTGGCTCTAGTTCCCATGGGGAAGCTTCTGACCAACAACCTCAGCTTTGAGGTCCTGGTAACACCTCTTGTTCGCTAGAGGATAAATTTGCTCACCTCTTTCAAGGGGAAACAGATGGAAAATAGAATTCTAATAATTCATGCCAGGCAAAAATTTAAATTAGCATCTGTATGTAGTGGAAGAGAATGAAGAGTCAGTTGAAGGTAAGGCAGTTGGAAAATTCAGAGTTACCATACCCTACCAAGCTAGGAAGGACCATGAAGTGGACTGACAATTTCAGAAGCATTAAGACAGTTGAAGAAGAAAAAGAAAAAGTAAACCCCCAGGTTTTAAACTCTCAGCTCAAGATATTGTCAGAGAACCAGAAACTTACACAATGACCCAAAGTATCTCTTATTTCTTATAGCTTAAGAGCAGACCATGAAAGAGGATCAGAATCAAATTTATTCAAGAAAATTACTGAAATAAAATGATATTGAATTGCAAAATAGTGAGACTCTGAGACTTACAATGAGGACATCTGAGGTGATTTCAGACTAGCCCTCTAACTATTCCTGAGTCTCCCTTGCCAATACTTCCTCTCCTACTGGAGGAAACTGACTTTTCCTCATTGAAAGAGTCTGTAGTGATCCTGTATGAAGCAGTTGCCTTGCAGAGAGATATTTAACCTCCCCAAACCCTACCCACCATCACTCATTTTCTCCAAACCCACTTCTAAAGTCAAATCTAGCAACCCAGAAGAGAAATGGAAGGCCTATTCCATGGGTAAACAACAACTAATATACCAAAATCATGACAATATTTGTATTTACATCAGCAGTAACCTGAAAGACATATGTGAGAACAGCTCCTGAGTGTGTTGTATCAGAAAAGATATAAAAATGGACCACACTAAGCCAGGCGAAGTGATGCACACCTGTAATCCCCACAGCTCAGGAGGCTGAGGCAGGAAGATTGCGAGTTCAAAACCAGCCCCAAAGCAAAAATGAGGCACTAAGCAACTCAGTGAGATTTTGTCTCTAAATAAAATATAAAATAGGGCTGGGGATGTTGCTCAGTGGTTGAGTGCCCTTGAGTTTAATCCCCAATGCCAAAAAGAAAAAAAAAAAAAAAGAACCACACTAAATTTACAGTATGGATGTGCTTACCTGAGATTCTTATTTTAATATGCTAAATTGAATAACTAGAAGCTTTACTCATGATTTTCCTGGTTCATTGGCTAAAAGTAAGAATGAAGCTGAGATACCAGAGCATCCTTCACATAATGTGGAGAAAGAAATGCAAACAGTTTTATACAAAAGGGTCAAACCACAGGATCATATATGAAAGGGTCAAGGTTATAAGAATGTTTGAGTGGATTTAATAGCTATAAACTGCTCAATCCCTTCCTGTTTCCAGGAGACATAGGCATTGAGAAAACCTTCATATTCCATGGCATAATCATAACTACTACATATATTCATGAGTATTCTATGCATCCTAATCTTGCATCAAAGACAGTTTACTAATAAATGGTTTTAAAGTAATCCAGCACAATTTTTTTAAAAAAGCTTCACATAATGGCCACACCCCACTTTTTTGGGAAAAAAAAAGCGTAAAATGTGACAATTATACAATGAAATTAAAGACAGGTATTCTCAAAAGTTCTGCAGTGGCAGTACTCTCTAGGCCATGGATAACTAAAATGTGTTTTTTTATTTCACTACAAATGTTGGCAGAGTGGCAGAGCCATGTGTTAATACCCATCAAAGAAAAGGTAGGTAGAGTTACCCTAATTGGCAGCAGAGGCCAAGTGGCAATTAGAATGTTTTGACCATCAGAGATCTATGGGGGGTGCTAACCAGTGATAGAATGGGTCCCTAGGAATAAAACAGATGGGCAACCTACTGAAGTATGACTTGATATATTCAACTGAGAAAAATACAGTCTAGTGAGCAGAAACCTGACTTGAGTTACCACAAAAGGAAGGTAAATCCTCTCATTTAGCTCCCAGACCTAAATTACTTCACCTACCCAGGGCCCAGGGATTGGAGGAGAAATGGGGTCCTGTTTCCAAACACTGCAATATTGTCACAACTGTATACCATTATTAATTTTCCAAGACTTTCTCAAAAGGACTATGGCTGTTAGCAGAATGAGTGCACATTGAGCAAAGAGACATACCTAGAATTTCGAGGAGATCATTACATATTTCTCTGAGTTTATGCTAATCCTTTGGGACCCCTGGATATATTGAAGGCTTTGGGTGGTCAGGTGATAAGTGAATTTTATACCCAAGTCTATCACACTCAATGGATTCTGTAGACCCACTCTGAGGTTCTTTCTCCTACATGCATATTTGGTCATACTTGTTAACTGGAAGAATCCTTGCACTAACTTCCTGACCCATGAAGAGAGGACTATTACTAGGGAGAGCCAAGGAGAGCCCTTAGAACTATCCTTCTGTAATAAAATAACATCCCAAAAGGAATACTGCATCCCTATAGGAATTTCAAAGATTAGTGCCACCTTCGAAGATTTGATACATGCAAGATTAACAATGCTTATCACACTGCTACTTAATTCCTGTATTCAACTAGTGGCAAAACTAGATGGGGACTCTGCTTAAAGCATCTGATCCAGATATGGTGTCTTTGCCAGATCAAATCAATACAGTCCTACCATCTAGTATACAGCCTTTCATCCAGCAAATCATTTTTTCCTCATATCAGTTAGCAAGGAAAATAAGAGGCAACATTCTTTTAACCTATAAGGAACTACAATACATCTTTACAGTGTTACCTCAAGGTCACATAATCTCTCATACTCTGTCACAGTGTAGGGTACTTGATCACCCAGACATTCCTTAAAACATTACTCTTATCCACCACAATGATAACATCATGCTAATTAGCTTGGTGAAAAGGGAGTAGCAGATATTTCAAATGCCTTTTTATGGCACATGCATCCCAGACACACCAAAATTCAGTGAAAGGACTATTGATGTATCCCCACATAGCACTGGTTTTCAACCAGAGGTGATTTTTTACCTACAAGGGGACATTTGGCAGGCAATGCCTAGAAACATTTTTAGTTGTCACAGCTGAAGGTGGGCAGATTAGTGGCTAACTGGAATCTACTGGGTAGAGACCAAGAATCTGCTGAACATCTTGCAATACCTAACCGTTGGGGTAAGGGTGAGGCTCAGGCCCAGGACCAAGGTTTGAGGATCTGGCAATTGAATGAAGATGCCAGACATAGTGGGAATAGTCAGGCCCTCAAGCCATTTTATTTAAAAAAAAAATTTATAACTTTATTTTATTTATTTGGCTTTAATTTTTATGTGGTGCTGAGGAGCAAACCCAGTGCCTCACACATGCTAGGCAAGCACTCCACCACTGAGCCACAACCCCAACCTTAAAGTCATTTGCATAGGACCTTTTTATGTTCAATTCAAACAACAAAGGCACACTTCCCACAGATTACATAAGAGGGGCACATGCTCACAAGTTTATGTTTATTACCTTGAGTATACATGCCAAATTAGAATATTCTGACCTTGACTAACCATAACATTACTAGTTCCCAGCCCTGGCTACACACAAAAAACCATAAAACATAACATAGTCCATCAGAAGTCTCAGCAAGGGAGCCTAATTACAGCCACTTTGGGCCTGCCCCAATACAAAGACAGCTCCTTGCAGCCAAAAAAAGGACCAAGACCAAAATATCAAGATTGAGGTGGAGGATTCCTACTATAAGTGATAATGAAAGACAAATTTCTGCACTTTGCACATCCCAACACTAATAAAAATACATGTGTACCATATTGGGATGTATTTTGCTGGCCCGTTTACTGAAAAACCATTTCCTAGAAAATAAAAAGTTTCTGCAACAATTCAAGTCTTATAATCCAGAAGATCCAATCTGTCTGTTGCAAGTAAGGATGCTATGTGGACCCTCTGACAAACCCCATAAGGGATCCAAATAGGGATCCAAAGTACAGAATCCAAGGATTTCGGTGTAATGAATGCCATGTTTTCCTCTTTGGAAAGAGCACTAGATTCTAGTAAAAGTAGTCTCTCTTTTTTTCTTTTTCTTTTCTTTTATTTATTTTTACAGACTGTATTTTGATTCATTGTACACAAATGGGGTACATCATTTAGTTTCTAATGGTATGTGTAGATTCATACCATCTGTGTAATCATACATGTACATAGGGTAATGATGTCTGTCTCATTCCACCATTTTTCATAATCCCCCTCCCTCTTATTTCCCTCTACATAATCTAAAATTCCTGCATTCTTCTCTCACCCCCCCCCCCACTTCTATTATATAACATCATCCACTTATCAGGGAAAACATTTGACTTTGGTTTTTTGGAATTGGCTTATTTCACTTAGCATGCTATTCTCCAATTCTATCCATTTATCTTCAAATGCCATAATATTATTATTCTTTATGTCTGAATAATACTCCATTGTGTATATATACCACAGTTTCTTTATCCATTCATCTGCTGAAGGGCATCTAGTTTGGTTCCACAATCTAGCTATTGTGAATTGAGCACAAAACAATTCTGAGCAGGAAAAATGAAGCAGGAGGTATCACAATGCCAGACCTTAAACTATACTACAGAGCAATAGTAACAAAAATAGCATGGTATTGGCATCAAAATAGACAGGCAGATCAATGGTACATAATAGAAGACACAGAGACAAACCCACATAAATACAGTTACCTCATACTAGACAAGGGAGTCAAAAACTTACAATGGAGAAAAGATAGCCTGTTCAAAAAATGGTGCTGGGAAAACTAGAAATCCATATACAGTAAAATGAAATTAAATCTCTCTCTCTCTCACCTGCACAAAACTCAACTCAAAATGGATCAATGACTTAGGAATTAGACCAGAGACATTGCACCAAATAGAAGACAAAGTAGGCCCAAATCTTCATCATGTTGGCTTAGGATCAGACTTCCTTAACAAGACTCCCAAAGCACAAGAAATCAAAACAAGAACCAATAAATGGGATGAACTCAAACTAAAAAGTTTTTTCTCAGCAAAGGATACAATCAATAATATGAAAAGAGAGCCTACAGAGTGAGAGAAAATCTTTTCCACACGCACTTCAAATGATAGAGCACTAATCTCCAAAATTTATAAAGAACTTTCAAAACTTTACACCAAAAATACAAAGAACCCAATCAATAAATGGGTCAAGGAACTGGACAGACACTTTACAGAAGAAGACATAGGCGATTAATAAATATATGAAAAAGTGTTCAACATCTCTAGTAATTACAGAAATGCAAATTAAAACAACTCTAAGATTTCATCTTACCCCAATTAGAATGGCTATTAACAAGAACACAAACAATGAACCCCAGAGGGAGATGACCTAGAAAGTGCTTTGGCAAAGCTTACGCGACTGCGAATCCATGTCAGCTATCTTCTTACTTCTGTCCTCCCTCACTTGGAGCTTCGTGAGATCGGGTATGACTCAGAACAAGTGGATGGGATCCTATACACAGTGCTGGAGGCAAATCACATACTGGATTGAGCACCAGACCATATATACATATGGTCTGGTGTATATATATATATATATATATATATATATATATATATTCTCTTCTTTTTTCAGACTGTGTACTGTGTATACTCTTTTCTACACTTCTCTATTTTTCTCTTGCCCTCCCTTCTCTTCTCTTTTCTCTTCCTCCCAACACACACAAAAAAACTTCTTTCTCCCTCTCTCTGTCACCTTTATGCCTTATGTCAAGAATCTTTGAGTAAATCCTGGATCTTAATCATTCTACTGTTTATTCAGTTACAGTGTAGACAGAGAAACCAGTTAAATAGACTTTCAAGAGTCCAGGGAAAGAAAAGCAAGAGTCACAAAGCTAGGTGACCAGAAAGCTGTAATTTTCATGACCTAGGTACTTGGCCTATTTTATATCCTTTCTGAAATGGTTCATATTCATTTTGGTTAAGTCAGTCAACAAGTACTAGGTCCAATATACCTGGTGTTTCTTGATAAATTATGAAGTATTCATGTTTTCAGTCTACCAAGTTTCTAACAATCTAGTTGGAAACACAAGACACCAAGTTACCTAACTATACACCGAATTATATGGTATGTACATATGAGTGGTACAAACATGACCTAGAAATAGGGGAAGGGAACTCAAGGAAGGCATCACTCCAGAAATGGAACCTAAACTAAGGTTTAAAGAATGAGCACAACCATACTGTTAATGCCTGTTGTCCTTAGGTGGTAGGATTATGGTTGATATTTTTTCTTCTTCCTATCTTCCTGCCTTTTTCAAATTTTCTATAATAAACTTGTTATTCTTAAAAAAAAAAAAAAAAGAACACAAACAATGATGAATGTTGGCATGGATGTGGGGGAAAAGGCACACTTTGTCATTGCTGGTGGAGTTGCAAATTGGTGCAGCCACTCTGGAAAGCAGTGTGGATAATCCTCAGAAAACTTGGAATGGACCCACCTTTTGAACCAATTATCCCACTCCTCCTTGGTTTATAACCAAAGGACTTAAAATTAGCATACTACAGTAAAGATAGTCTTGATGACATCAAGTTTGATATAATCAGAACTGCCCATCATGAACTGCCATAAGATCAGTTATGCATACCAGTAAGCCATTGTTAATTAAAAGTGGTATGTGAAAGATCAGGCTTAAGTAGGTCAAGAAGACACAAGGAAGTTGCATGAGCGAGTGGCTCAGACCCTAGGACCTCAGGAGGATTTTCCTGTAACAACTTGTTGGAGAAAAAGAAACTTAGGCTTGGTTTAAAGATGGGTCTGCACAACAGCTTGGCAACAGTTGGAAACCCATTCAAAAGTGGCTCTGAAATAAAATGGTGAGAGGCAATCCTTTGGGTAGTATATCTGGACGTCCACTTTACCTGGTAGGAATCGTTAGCTGAAGTAGAGATCTACTGTGGTTTCTGGGTAGTGATGAATGGCTTTACCTAGTGCTCAGAGACTTGGAAAGAATAATATTGGAATACTGGTAACAAGGAAATCTAAGGAAAAAGTAAGTGAGTGAACATCTCAAAATTGATGAATAAAATGAGAATTTTTGTGTCCCATGTCTTAGTGCAGGGAATCCAACAAACAGCAAGCCCTCGATAATCAGGTGGTTAAGAAGACCCATTCTGTGGATGTTGGTCAGTTTATTTATTCAGTGACACCAGTCCCTGTTCAGTGGGCCCAGGTATTACTAACCACTGTGACAGGGGTGAGGCTATCCATGGAATCAACAACGTGCACCTTCTTCTCCAAAGCTGAAATCCCAGGCTGCCAACAGGGGCTCTAACACTGGGCCTCTAAAATGGTACCAATCCTCAGGATACTGGGGTCATGTTGATTACATTGGACTCTTTCGTCATGATTTGTCCTCATTAGAATAAATACTTTTTTTCTTTCAGTATATAAACATGGCTCTGCAGCATCACCACCTGTGGGCCTAAGACATATCATAATCCTATGATTCATTATCATCTTATGTCATATGATGTTGCTTCCTACTAAATATCCATTTAGAAACAAAAGAAGCAAGCTCATACTATTGACTAATTTTGTCACATACCCTATCATCTGAGAAAAGTGAACCGGTAGATTTGTGGAATAACTGACTGAAGCCATAATTGGAGTGAAACAATGCCCTTAAAAATAAAATGCTGTCCTATAAAATGGAGTGAATGCTTTGAATCAATGACCAACAGATGGTGCTGTTTCTCTTACAGCCGAAATATCCAGATTCTGGGAACTTTCAGACTGACCCATGTATAAAATTTAGTTTCCTTTCTCCATACCTTAGAATCTCCTGGTTTAAAGGTCTTTGATCCTGTGTTACTTTTGGTTCTTCTCTAACGAAAAGCTCTTGGATGCAGGTAGTTTAACTGAAAGGTGATCCCAGTGAGCATAAGCAGGAAAAGAGGAAAGTGAATCAGAGAAAATGTGGATAAAGATGAACAGGTGACTCCTGTGGCAACTGAAGCTCAGTCTCAAGAAGAACCCTCAAGAAACAGTGTGGAACAAGCTTTAGAATTGTCCTTTGGAGGATAGGAAAGCAAGGCATATGCCCCTGAACTCCAATCCACAGGACAGTAGCTCCCTGACATTTCTGAGCTGTACTTTCTTTTGCAGCATGCCCCAGAAAGAAGGGAGAAGAGGGGGAACTGTCATTATGTAATAAACTCTATTGCAACTGTGGGCAAACTCAGATGGACTGAGGGGACACAGAGAGGCATCTACTACATCATTTACTACAGTTTCCAGCTGTATGGATGGTATGCTTTAGTCAGCCAAGTATATAGCAATAATACCATTGACTGAGAAGTTGAAACAGTCACCTGACTACTTTGGGGTCCCCATACCACTGAAACAACATACAGAGGAGGGATTACAACACTGGATGAAGTGATTGGTTCAAATTAACAAGGAGAATTTGAATTGCAACTATAAAATGAGGGCATGGAAGGCCTTATCAAGAACCCAGAGAATTATTGGAGCATCATTTTTTTTCTTCCAGCTACAGTAGAAAAGGTTAAAAAAAAAAAAGCAGTGAAGACAAAATGATAAAGGCAAAACCACTAAGAACTCAGATCCGTCAAGAACAACAACTTGTGTCACCACCTAGATAAAGGACTTCAACCAAAGTGTTGACTAAGGACAATGGGAGAAAGGAATGAGCAGTGACAGAAGGAAGTGATAAGTATCAATTATGCCCTTATGCCAGTTAAAGAAATGCATTTCTATTTTGATATTAATATTAATCGATTATTTTCCCCTTTCAGTACTAATTTGTACAAAGGTCAATAATATCTAACTTAATCAATTAGTTCATATGTCACTAAACCATGGTTTAATGGGAAAGACTGTGAATTTCCCTGACATACTGGACTTTAAGACAGAATGATAATGAATCTCACCCATGCTGAGGAGACCATAAAGGGCATCTTCATTTTTGTAGCATATAGCTGTGTCTTTCTTTTTTTGGGGGGTGCTGGGGATCGAACCCAGGGCCTTGTACTTATAAGGCAAGCACTCTACCAATTGAGCTACCTCCCCAGCCCCTAACCATGTCTTGTTAGAAGCATAAAGTTGTAATATCGGAGGTAAACATGTGGAATGGCAAAAGGTATAAACCATTAACACTTATTTGCCTGTTTGTTCTTAAATCCATCTCTGATTTTCCAATTCTGTTCCAAGTCTCAAGGAACTACATTTCCCAGGATTCCTTGACAAGTGGCTTGTAGGTAAGTTTGCCCAATGGGAGGCCCTAGCTGAACACCTGGTATGGAACTATAGCAGCAAAGAGGCCTCAGGGAATTTCTCACTCCCTCCTCAGGCAGTATTTCCAGTAGTGGCTATGCTTCTCCCTGTCTCTCACTACACACTCCCTTCCTTCAGAATTCAAGTTCCCTGTCATGGTCCTAGCTCTTAGGCAATGCTGATTTGAGGTTCTGGTAATAGTACCTCTAATGTCCTTCCATTACTAAAAGTAGTAGCAGCTGTGTAATGTTGCTAATCTGTAGTTTATTTCATTGTCTATGATTTGGCTCTCAACTGTTTCATCAACTTGCTTAAGTAATAACCTGAATTAAAATTCCTCTGCTTTTCAGATCTAATGTAGATGATGTTTTATCAATGATCCTGATATCTAACATTAATTCTGTGCCTGGTCTGGTTCTGTGGGATGTTTATAGCCCACTGGTGGCATCCTTGGCACCCTAAGCAGGATCTAAGTCAGTAGTCATCATTTCAGTAGTGAATATAGGCAGAATGAAGTACCAACAATGAGAGTTAAAGTCATTAAAACATCAGGTGGGTGAGAGGAGTATATTATTCAATCTCTCATTAGCCCTATTAATTTCACAATCCTATAGACCTACACTATCCAATACAGTAACCTAGCACATGTAACCATAGAGCAACTGAAATGTGGTTAGTCTGAATTAATATTTGCATTAAATGTAAATTGCATACCAGACTTCAAAGACTGAGCATGAAAAATAAGTAAACTATCACAATAATTTCTATAATAATTACATATTGATGCTATTTGGGGTATATTAGGCTAAATAAACTATCAATAAAATTAACTCCTCTTGTTCCTTTTTGCTTTTTTAATGTAGCTACTAGAAAAATTATAATTACACACATGGGCCACATTATATTTCTACTGGACAGCGACTGCTTTAGATGCCAAATGGCCTTTTAAAATGTAGCAAAGACTGGTAATGAAAGGAGTTGCAATTAGCTGAATAATGGTCCCCAAAGATATCCAGGTCCTTGGAACTTATGAGTGTTACCTTATATGGTCACTGGGAATTCATGGTGTAATTATATTAAGGATCTTGAGATTAGGGAGATTATCATGGATTATCCAGGTGGATCTTAACTATAAATCACAAGCAGAAGGCAGAGGGACATTTGACACAGAAAACAAGATGTGAAACAGTCAATGTGAGAACTTAAGCAAGATTCCATGCTCCAGGCTTCAAATATGGAAGAGGGGGGCCTAGCCAAGGTATGCAGGAAATGCAACTTTAGAAGCTGGAAAAGGCAAGGAAACAGATTCTTCCCTAGAGCTTACAGAGGGAATGTGGCCCTACCAACACCTTGATTCTGGTCCATTGAAACCAGCTCAGACTTCTGATATCCAGAACTATAAGGGGTTAGGGGAATACAAACCTGCAGATGGTCCTGAGTTTGATCTTACCTGCCACCCCCCCCCAAAAAAAGAGTGTTTAGTGTCACTCAATTTGTCATAATTTCTTATAGTAGTCATAAGAAATTAATAAAGGAACCAATAGTTCTTTGGTACTTTATGTACCTATATTTTACAAGTGTTATCTCATTAAATCTTTATAACTCTGTTAGATAGGTATTTTGGAAATGACCAATCCAAGATGTAGAGAGTCTAAGGAACTTGCTCCAGGTCTTCTATTTAGTAAAAGGCAGAATCTAGATTCAAGTCAAGGACCATGTGACTACAAATCCCATGCCTTTCCATTATTTTGCACAAGATTCCTCATCTCTCTGGGTTTTGGTTTCTGCACTTTTCTTCCATTACTCTGACCCTTGAAGTCACATGTAACAAATGAGTCAGGATGTTGAATTATCATTTTTTTCAGAGGTGGAAAGGTCCAAGTTGACTACATAACTGCCATTTCCTCAATCTGCTCAAAGAATCAGTGATTCCAACCAAGGTACAGCCCATCAAGGTGCATTTCATCTCATTCCATGAAAACGTTAATAAATGATAAGCATTCTCTAAATTTAATCTCATGGAGAATCCATGAGAATCATTTCCGTCCGAGGACAGCATCTTGGTGTCAGGAAAGAGGTGAAGATTGTACACAGGTGCAATTCAACAGCCTTGTGAGAGGAGATGTCACTGTGGTAAACACTCAGCCTCCAATCCACAAAGTGTCTTCCTGTACTGCAAAGACTGGAAAGCTGAAAACTACACTTTCCCAGACTCCTTTGCAGCAAAGTCTCTGAATGTGAATTAGTCTCTGGTAATGAGATAAACTCATGAAATATGATAAACAGGAGTGAGGTGAAGGCAAATCCCATCATTCTATCCTTTAAGTTGCTGAGAAAACTTGTGGAAAGTGTGGATTTTTTTTCTGCCATGGGATTCCAGTGGCCATTTTCTAGCTTTCTACATGTCAAGGACAGTATAATCATCCATAGCTATAGTGGCAACTGCCTCTTGGTTAGCTTACTGACCCCTGGATCAAAGCTATGGGGATGTGTCTTGAATAGTTAAAATGATGAATTAGGAAGTAGGAATGTTTTTGATAGTCAAGTTCTGCATGTTTCTAAGAATTGTTTCTACTTGTTTCTACTTGTCCAGCCTCAGTTTTACTCTTCTAGCCCTTGATGAGCATCAATTTCCTGTAATAAATTTATTCCTTAATAAAAATCTCAAGTGGTTTCCACTGTCTGCATTGAACCTTGCCTGATACTGCCTTCAACTGTAATAGTGAATATGACAAATTCAACTTAGAACATATTGCACTTAAATTTCCACTAAAGTGTGCCAGATCTAGTGGCAGACCCACTCAATAAATATTTAGTGAGGATCTACTGTGTCAGGGACTGTGCTAGTCAGTAAAGACCAGTGGAAAAGAGGCATCAACTGCTCGTAAGTGCCTTAATTCACATAGAAGAGGCAGACACACAAACGATCAGGAATAGAAAGTTATGAATACACTAATAGGTAGAGAACTCTGTATTGTAAGAGTAAATAAGAGAATTGCCTACCCCAGAAAGTTGGGGTCTGAAAAAATGAACTAGAGGAAATGATATCTATCTGAGACTTTGAATTAGTCAGAGTTCACAGAAGCCAACTCTGATTCATTTAAGCAATAAAGAAATTTGTTTAAATATCAAAGGAGTTTGAATGTATAGATTAGATAGATAGTCATATTGTAACAATGTCGAGCGCTAGGCTCCTAAAAACTGCAAGGATAGGCCAAACTCTTACATTTGCGTAGGATTTATCTTCCACCCTCTGGACTTCATGTGTCCTATCACTGTACCCAAAGTGGACACCATTTCTTGTCATCAGTTTCGGTTAACTCAATATTTTTAGTACAGCAACCTGACATGATGTTCCATGGAATGTCCATATGATTTGGATCCCTTTGGACTGGAGTAAAACTGTGTGTATACTATCTTCCATCCTATGTGAAAGTAAACTGCTTCTAGTCCTCATTCCTGATCATAGTTGAAAGAATGTGTTCCCTAAATTAGCAAATTTATATCATATGCCAGCAGCCATGTTCATTTGTTCAACTAAAGTGGCATATCACGAACAACATCTGCAACCAGGAGCTACTTGGTTAAGGATGCAGCATCACCTGTCATTCACAATAATCCTTTAAGTTTAAAAATTTTGTGTGTATGAGATATAGTTCACATAAGATTCAACATTTTTAATTTAAAAATTTAAATTTATAATTTTCTTATTGTAGTAAAATATACATAAAATTTATCCTTAAGTATATAATTTGGTGGCATTAAGCACATTCACATTGTTCTATCACATCAATTTCCAAAACTTTTCTATCATTCCAGACAAAATCTCTGTGCCCATTACTTAATAACTACCCCTGCCCTATTCTACTTTTACTCCATTCTGTCTTTTAAGAAATTGACTCTTATCAACAAACATATGAAAAAATGTTCACCATCTTTAGTAATAAGAGAAATGCAAATCAAAACTACACTAAGATTCCATCTCACCCCAATTAGAATGGCGATTATCAAGAATACAAACAACAATAGGTGTTGGAGAGGATGTGGGGAAAAAGGTACACTCATACATTGCTGGTGGGGTTGCAAATTAGTGCAGCCACTCTGGAAAGCAGTGTGGAGATTCCTTAGAAAACTTGGAATGGACCCACCATTTGACCCAGCTATCCCACTCCTCGGTCTATACCCAAAGGACTTAAAATCAGCATACTACAGAGATATAGCCACATCAATGTTCATAGCTGCTCAATTCACCATAGCCAGATTGTGGAACCAACCTCGATGCCCTTCAATGGATGAATGGATAAAGAAACTGTGGTATATATATACAATGGAATATTACTCAGCTATAAAGAATAATAAAATTATGGCATTTGCAGGCAAATGGATGAAATTGGAGAATATCATGCTAAGTGAGATAAGCTGATCTCAAAAATCCAAAAGGCAAATGATCTCACTGATAAGCGATGATGACACATAATGGGGGGTGGGAGGGGGGCAAGAATGGAGGAAAGAGGGACTATATAGAGGGAAAAGAGGGGTGGGAGGGGTGGGGGAGAAGGAAAAAATAACAGAATGAATCAAACATCATTACCCTATGTAAATATATGATTACGAAAATGGTATGCTATTACTCCATGTACAAACAGAAACAACATGTATCCCATTTGTTTACAGTAAAAATAAATTAAAATTAAAAAGCAGGATATAAAATTAATACCCATAAATCAATTGTGTTCCTAAAAAAAAAAAAAAAAAAAAGAAAGAAATTGACTCTTGTAGATACCTCATGTAAGTGGGACCCCACAATGTTTATCTTTGTGCATCTGCGTCATTTCACTTAGTATCATGTCTTCATAGGTCATTCATGTTATAGCATGGATGTAGTGATGTTGAGCATCTTTTCTTGTCTGTGTTGGTCGTCTGTGTATCTTCTTTGGAGAAATGCCTATTTGAGTCAACTTTTTTTATATCTTATTGCTGAGTTGTAGGACTTCTTTCTATATTCTGGATACTAACCCTTTATTAGATATATGATTTGCAAATATTTTATTCCAATTGAGGTTTTCTTTTTTACTTTCAAGATGGTGTTCTTTGATAAAAAAAAAGTTTTATGTTTTGATGAAATCCAATTTACTTACTTTTTTTCCTTTAATTGTCTATGTTTTTGATGTCATAGCTAAGAAATTGTTCCTCAATCCAAGGTCATCAAGATTTTCACCTGTTTTATTTTCAGTTTTATTGGCTTAACTCTTAAAGTTAGGTCTTTGAATTCAGGTGCGGTGGTGCTTGACTGTTATCCCAGCTACTCAGGGGACTGAAGATCACAAATTCAAAGTTAACATGGGCAACTAATTTAGCCAGACCATGTCTCAAAATGAAAAATAAAAAGGGCCAGGGATGTACCTTAGTGTTAGAGCACATCTGCATTCACTCCCCAAGACTGGGGGGAAAAAAGTCTTTGATCCATTTTGAGTGAATGTTTGTATATGGTATGAACTAGTGACCCAAGTTCATTCTTTTGGACAGATTGCTTCATGAGGATATCCAGTTGTCCCAGCACTATTCGGTGAAAGACTATCCTTTCCTCATTGGAAGCCTGCAGCATCCTTGTCAAAAGAATCAATTAACTGGGGCTGGAGTTGTAACTCAATGGTACAGTGCTTGCCTAGCATGTGTGAGGCACTGGGTTCGATTCTCAGCATCACATATAAATAAATAACTAAAATAAAGGTCCATGAACAACTAAAAATATTTTCAAAACTCAATTAACTATAGATATATGAATTTATTTCTGAGCTCTCAAGTCTAGTCTGTGGATCTCTAGGTCTAATCTTATGCCAGTATCACATTGTCTTAACTACTGTAAATCCAGTGGGCTTTAGGAGGAGCAAGAACAGTAAATTAGGAATGTATATAATAAGAGACAACCACCCTGCATCTTCTAATTCTTTGAGTGTGACACTATTTTCTGCTACTCTTTTCATAAGCATGTATGAGAGTTCTAGTTGCTTTAATTCACTTCAAAATTATTTGTTCTCCTTAGTGTGTAGTGGTATCTTTGTCCATTTAATTTGCATTTCCCTTTTGACCAATGAGACTAGGGACCTTTTCTGAAGCTTATTGGACATTTGAGTATCCTCATTTTTGTCTATCTTTTCTCAATGATTTGTCAGAGTTAAATATATATTCTAACCAGCTCATTTGTCAATTATATGAATTGCAAATATCTTCTCCTACTCCTTGACTACCTTTTCACACTTTTTTTTTTTTTTTTTTTTTTTTTTTTTTTTTTTGCTACCAGTGATTGAACATAGGGACACTCAACCATGGAGCCACATCTCTAGCCCTTTTTTATTTTTTGTTTTGAGACAGGGTCTCAGTAAGTTGCTTAGGGTCTTGCTAGATTGCTGAGACTGGCCTTGAACTTGCATCCTCCTGCCTCAGCCTCCCAAGCTGATAGAATTGCTGCTATGCACCACCACATTCAGCCCTTTTCACACTCTTAGTGATGTGTTTTGATATGGACATTCCTAATAATAATTCATAATAATGTCGAATTTGTGAATCTTTTTCTGTCTGGTTAGTGAATTTTGCACCCTGTTTTTGTCTACTCAATGCCTGAAAGATATTTTTCTTGTTGTCTTCTAGATGTTTTACTATTCTAATTATAACATTTAGATAGATCTACACCCCAGTTGGAATAGTGTGCAATAAGGATCAAAGTTATTTTTCTCATATGGTTATCTGTTTATTGAAAAAAACTATCTTCCTTATACTTCTCAGGAATGTCAACTTTGTCATAAATCAATTGGGTATGTGTGGGTTGTTTCTGGACACTGCTCTGTGCTGATACCACACTATTTTAATTACTACAGCTTTGTAATAACTCTGATATCCAGTTATATAAATCATCCCACATTGTTCTTCTTTAGGTTGACTACTTTTTTGCCTTTATCATTGCATATGAGTTTTAAAAACATTGTAGTTTCCACAAAACAAAACAACTGGAAATTTGAAAGGGATTGAATATATAGACCAAACTGGGAAAAATTCACATCCTTACAGCTTTGACTTCTAATCTTTGAACAGTGTATATCCTTTGGGTTTTTAAAATAACACTTGCTGGTAAGGATCTGGAGAAATTGGTCACTTTTTCATTGCTAATGGGAATGTAAAGTGCTGTAGCAACTCCAGGAATAGTTTAATTGTTTCTCAAAAAGTTAAACATAGACTTACAATATGACTCGGCAATTCTTCTTCTAGATATACACTCTTCTTTCTTTTCTTTATTTTTTATTTTTAGTTTTTGGAAAATAACTTGGGAGGGCTGGAGTTGTGACTCAGTGGTAGAGTGCTTGACTAACGTGTGAGGCACTGGGTTTGATTCTCAGCACCACATAAAAAATAAATAAATAAAATAAAAGTATTGTGTCCATCTACAACTAAAAATATTTTTAAAAAAGAAGATAACTTGGGAGAATATCATCATGGTACAGGAGGCAAAATTTCTTAGAATAAATACTAACTTTAAAAATTGTTTAAAATTTCTGGGGTAAAGAACTTGCACATCTTTCATTGCATTTCATGTTAGATACTCAATTTATTTTAAAGACCATTGCAAAAAGCTTTGTTTTTAAATTTCACTTTCTAAATTTATTTGCTGGAATACAAAATTTAAATTGACCTGTTTATTCCTAAATTTACTTATTTTATTATAGCAGATTACCTATAGATTACTTTCAATTTTCTGCATGCAAAGTAATGTCATTTGAAAATATTGACAGTTGTATTTCTTTCTCTCTAATACTTATACCTTTTATTTATTTATTTATATATATATTTTTACTAGCTAGGACCTTTAGTACAATATTGAATAGAAATAAAAATAATGAGCATCTTTGTTTCTTTACTAATCCCAGTAGGGAAGCATTTAATATTTTACCATTAGGTAAGATGAATTTGTAAATATTTTTCCCTCGGGTTAAAAAAGCACTGAAAGAAAATAACTACCAATCTATAATTTGATATCCAGTGAAAATATGCCTCAAAATGAAGTAGATATAAAGGCATTTCAGACAAGCAAAAATGGAGAAAATTAATATGCAGCAGACCTACTCTAAAGTAATTAGAAAATTTTTTAGGGAGAAGAAAAGATCCCCTGTAGAAGCATATAGATGCAGGTAAAAAATGAAAAGCAATGATTCAAAATGCATGTTGAGCATATGAAATAGTAATAATAATAACAATATCTTATAGAGATTAATATTATTTATAGAAAGAATTAAAATACATGAAATAATAGCAAAAAGACATGCAATAGGTAGTAAATGTAATTAAAGGGTTTAGGATTCTTCCATTGTCCAGGAAGTAACTGAAGTCCTAATTTATATTAAAGAAGTGTTCATAGATTCAGAAGGCAATACTACAATCTCTTGGGTAACACTAAAAGAATGGCAAAAGAATGTATGGCTAACTAATGGGAAAACAAAATAATAAAAAAAGATATTTAATTAAAATGGGTGGGGAATGAGAGAATAATGGGGGAACTTTATAATATGGAGAAGGAAAGGAGAGGGAGGGGGTGTGAAAAATGGTGGAATGAGGCAGACATCATTACCCTATGTACATGTATGATTACACGAATGGTATGAATCTACATTGTGTACAACCATAGAAACGAAATGATGTGCCCCATTTGTGTACAATGAATCAAAATGCAGTCTGTAAAAAATTAAAAGCTAATTAAAAATAATATTAAAAAAATAAGTCAAGAAAAGAGAGTGGAATGTGAGCGTGAACCCCTATAATCCCAGAGACCTGGGAGGTTAAGGCAGGAGTAAATTTGAGGCCAGCCTTGGCAGTTTAGACCCAGTCTCAAAATAAAAATAAAAAGGACTGGGGATAAAAATAAAAAGGACTGACTCAGTGATAAAGTGCCCCTGGGTTCAACTCCCAGTACCAAAACAATGAGAGAGATAGAGGAAGAGAGAGAGGAAAAATGGAATGTAGAACAGGTTGAACAAGTAGAAAATAAACAGCAGGATGAGGGATTTAACCCAAATCTGTCTCTGACTATGCAGAATATAAATTGCAAAATAAAATTCCTATTAAAAGGAAACAGTTTTAAGACTGAAGTAACTATATGCTACTTTCAAGAAATAAATTTAGGGACTAAGGGTGTAACTCAGTGGTAGAGCACTTGCCTGGCACAGGCATGGCCCTGGGTTCAATTTCCAGCACTAAAAAAAAATTAATTTAATTTAATTTAATTTAAAAAAATAAACTTAAATACAGTGAGAAAAATACAGTGATATGCAAAGTAAGTGAATAGAAAAAAAAGCTACTTGCCGACAATAACCAAAAGAATCTTGATGTAATTATACTATCAGACAAGGTAGTCTTCATGGAAAAAAAAAAAAAACTCTACTAAAGAGAGAAAAAATGGAGCAGGGAGGAGGCTGATCAGTGGATACTAAGTTACAGTTACAACAAGAAGCTCTGAGGTACTATTGTTTTAAAAGGTTTCTTTTTTTAATACCTTTATTTTATTTATTCATTTTTATCTTTTATTTAATTTTTATTTTGAGAGTCCAACATGATATTTTGTTATCACAGTCTAAAAAGCATTGAGTATTTCTAATCTCACATAAAGAGTAAATAGTATTAGAAATTAAATAACACTCAAACAAAGACTATTTCTTTGATTTAGGGATTGGGGTTCACTTGAATCCAGTGTTTGATTAATTGATGTGCAATAGCTCACAAAAAATGCCTGTTGCATCCACCAACTGATCTCTCGTGAACCAGCGGTTATCCTCTGTTTCATTCTTGTCAACTTTAATTTCTGTAGACATGACACAGCTAAACAACCAATCATTAAAGAGAACGGCATTGACCCTCCTTGAGAAGAGACATACTGAACATGGCCAACTTTGACTCCACTTTCCTCTTCTACTTCTCTCCAAACAGCATCTTCTGTTGTCTCCCCAGGTTCAATAAATCCAGCAAGACAAGTAAACATGCCAGGGGGAAATCTTCTCTGCCTGCCTAAAAGACACTTGGTCCCATCTGGATGAATAACTTGCATGATTACTACTGGATCAACTCTTGGATATGATGTATTATGAACGCCTTGAAGACTAGGACAGTCTTCTTTTACACATACTGTCTTGTAGCCACCTTCTTCAATTTTAGTTGCACTTCTGCAAGTTGGGCAGAACTTATATCGACTGTGCCAGGCAAGGACAGATCTTGTTTGAGCTGCAACTCCCGCTTCTTTTTCTTTCAACTGTAGGAGAGCTGGCATTGGAGGAGGAAGAAAATAACAATTTCTGTGTCTTTGCTTAAATTCTTCAGCAGTAATAGGGTCTACACCTATAGCAAACTAGGCAATCAACCCCATCTTCCTCTTCTCTTGGGACTTCTCCAGCATAATTGTGTAGCTTTTTTTTTTTTTTTTTTTTTTTTTCATTTCAAGTTCTACTCCAAGGAAAATCAAGGTGATCTTCTCAGGCTGAGTCAAGTAATCCTTTATATCTGTATAGTTCAGCTGACAAAGTCTTAGTTCTGGCTGCTGGAAACTTTCTTTATTGCCACTTAGAGTAACCAAGGGACTTAAATCTGAGAAAAGGATATAAACTGTGGTGGGATGGCTTTTTTTGGTAGCAGTCAGTCAGAATTATTTCTTTTTTCACTTTTCCCATCCAGTAGTGTTCTGCTAAAATAAATTTCACATTCTTCGGCTTCATTGGTTAGAAACCAAGGCTTCTTCCCACCTTTAGCATTAGCTAATAAGTTGGCTATATGTTTACAGCCCCCAAATCTAGCAATATCTAAGTGCGGTCTGTCTTGATTTATTGACAGTTAATCTGTCACACCCTTTCTCGAACAGAAATTGAACACCATCCAGGTGACTATTCCTTGCAGCATACATTAAAGCAGTCCAGCCATTTTCAGCAGTTTCATCGAGAAAATATGGAGAATGACTGAGTATTCCTGTTAACTTGGCAATATCTCCTTTGGCAACTGAAATGAGAAATCAGAAATTATTTCCTGTTTTGGACTTCTTTTTATGGAAGACATTTCTTCCCCATCTCAAAACTTGGGCTGGAAGCTCCACCAGCCAGAGGGTGGTCAGCACCCGCCACCTGGTGCCAGGCGCCACAGCAGCCCTGGCCCAGATTTCCGCCTTATTCATTTTTTATGCGTTGCTGAGAATCAAACCCAGTGCCTCACACAAACTAGGCAAGCACTTTACCACTGAGCCCCAGCCCCAGCCCCTCTGAGGTACTATTGTATAGTATAGTGACAATAGATGACAATAATGTACATTTCAAAAAGCTAGAGGGAAGGATTTTGAGTTTTTGCCACAAAGAAATGATAAATGTTTGACTAGATAAATATGTTGAATCTTATTTGAATATTACAAAATGTATACATGTACTGAACATTATATGCATATTGGTTAAAAAAAATAGGAGAAAATACTTCATAATGATAAACCATCACTCCACTAAGAAGACATAACAATTATAAATTTGTAAGTCCTTAATAACATGGCCTCAAAATGTATGATAAACACTAATAAAACTTAAAAAAGTAGAGAAAGATTCAATCATAGTGGGAGATTATGAAACATCTCTCTCAGAAATTAATAACAAGCAGTCAAAATATCGGTATAGTTACAAAAAAATTCACATTACACAATTAACAGATACTACCGATTGACATACACAACAAATGGCAATGGACAATGTCAGAATATAGATTTCCCCTTCCCCAGGTGTACATGAGTGGAAACTCAGAGGCATGGGTAGAAGGAGTCTGAGGGCTGACCTCTGTAGCAGGATGTATACCAGATACAAAATGTCTGTTTCCATGATCCCCATACCTTCCTGTTCTAATTCCACTCTCCTATTAAGTGGCAGCCAGGTAGGAGTTTGTTTGGTCAGGTATGTGAGATTCTTCTCATTTAGATATGACGTGTAAAACTCTGAGTAGAGACTAGGAATCCACTCAGATTCAGCTCTGAAGGTCTATCTACCTTGTTATATTTAATTGCAAAATAGATTTCATTTTTCCCAGAGGTCAGATGGTTCTATTATTTGTGGCAGAAAGTAGAGAACCTACACAACTAAAAGGCAGAAGATGAAGAAAACATATCAGGCAAAAATGAATTGCCATAAACTCCTGAGATGAAATGTGGATATTTACTAAGGAGTTTTACAGATTTTGTAGGCCTTCTAACATTCTGGACTACATTGCTCTGCTTCTTGGGCTATTTTGTGGATTCTAGTATCTTGTTTTATATTCTATGCTTTTGCAAAAGTTATAACTGCCTGCTGTGGCTTAAATGTTAAATTTAAATTGTCTTCAGAGCTGAATTAGTAATGCCAAAAGTAGACCAACTTCGTTATAATTCCTAAGAAACTCCTATATAAGCCAGTCTTGTTTCTCTTGTCGCTCCTTCTCTCACTGTCCTCTTTAGCTAAGTTTCATTCCCTCTTTCTTTGTTTTTACTGCTAATGTGTTTTTTGTGGTGCTGGGGATCAAACCTAGCACCTTGTGCTTGCAAGGCAAGCACCCTACCGACTGAGCTATCTCCCCAGCCCTGCTAACATATTTGACTAAGACTTCAAGGACCTATTGTTGAAAAGGTGGGGAAAACCAGTGGGAAAGGGTTCCCAGGTTTAATAAAGTTTGGGACTTGGGGAGGAGTCGTGAGAGGGGTCTAGACTGCTTGAGTGTGAGGCCCGATGGTAAGATGACCATACAATTTATTGGCCCATTCTGGGATACTTTTGAATGTGTAAGGAGCATTATTAATAATCTTGTCAGATCAGTCAGGATGTAAGGACACCCTATGTGTCCCCAGAGCAAGTCAGATATCTGACAGTAATCTGTTCACTTGTGCTGCCTTTGGGGCAAGAGATACACTTGTCTAGGCAATGAATATGAATTGTTGGAAATAAGAGGATAGCTTCTATTGAGGATAGAGCTAGGCAAGAGCTGTACCACTTAGCTACACCCCCAAGCCCAGGTTCATGTTTAATTTGGGGAAGAAATCTCATTTGGTGAAAAATAATTACATTGAATTTCTTGGAAACACACTTTGCAGGTTATTGAGATTTTATGACTACTCCCAAACTTTTGGAGACTCCTTAGAAATGAAAATATTTTCTATGTATTTTAATGTACCCAACCACCTACATATTTTCTACATGTCATCTTCTAAAACTCCACCATAACTCTGGAATTCTCACATCTCCTTCTTCCTTCAAAAGGTTGACAAAAGATTAATCCACCAATAAAATCCTAATTGCTTGATCATTCCGTCTAAGTTGTTCACCCATTCACTGCCCTACCTGTTCCTTTGTCTTGTGTTTTCTGTCTGTGCAAAACTGCAAACTCATTGAATTTGTTGACTTTTCCTCTTGAGTTGTTTATCATTCCAAATCTCTTTCATTCTGGAGAAAAAGACCTGTAAACACAAGCTTCCAAACTTTATCTTTGTTTTGATTTTAAACCACTGTTCCTTGTAACACACATCTTACCAAACTCAAAAAATAATAAACCTACAACTTCCTTCTTTGAATAGTTTCAATGCGAATGCTAACACCTATAGTAGATACTTCTAGTGGAATTCTAATATGTCTGAATTCATTCATTCCACTAAAGTTTATTGAACCACTCTTAATAGTAAGGGCACTCAGAGAAACTGCACAGTTCCTGAATTCATGGTTCTCACAGCCTTTTAGTAATGCCAAAAAACAGTCACAGTAAACAATGCTAAATGCCATAGCAGAGGAACACATGAAATTTAGGGATAAGACAAAGAGACCTAAGAGAGCAATAATTTTGGGGTGCCAGGAAGTTAGAGATAGCCTCCTTTAGGAAACACTTGTGCTGGGTGGGTCTGGAAGATAGAATAAGAATGTTCTAGGGAAAAAGAAAGAAAAACTTTAGCCCCCTTCTATGGATCAGATACCTTACAAAGAGTACTTAATACATTCATAACATTAGACTTATCAGACAGTTTTTTATTATTCTACTTTTAGAGTTAAAAAAACCAGTTTAAGTCACTTGCTCAAGGTTACATAGGTGTGACCTAAGGAGACCAAACGTTCAAGCCTCATGTCTCTTACTCCGAAGTTGTCTTGCTTCACATCAAGGCAGAAGGACACATTCTCAGTAGCTTTAAATGTTATGCAATATCATCTACATAAAGTTCAAAACAGGCAAAATTGTCTATGATAAAATGAATTATAGCTTTTTTTGATAGAGGTCATGTTTAGAGAGCAGGAGGGAGACTTGGCATGCTGGGCGGGTTTCATAGATTTTATACATATATACATATAATATATGTATATTATATATATCAAAAAATCCTTGAACTCTACACTTAAGATTTGTACCTTTTAAAGTGTGTTAATTATGCTGCAATAAAAATGTTTCAAAACAAATTTGCATCCAGGTGTGGTTGTGCACACCTGTAATCCCAGTATTTGGAAATCTGAAGCAATAAGATTTTAAGTTCAAAGCCAGGCTCATCAACTTATTGAAATAAAAATTAAATAAAAATAGCTAGGTATATAGCTCAGTGGTGGAGTACCGTTGGGTTTAATCCCCAGTACTGGAAAAAACAAACAAACAAAAACCCCCAAATTGGCTATATGCTATGGACTTTCATAGGTCAAGAAAACTGTTCTCTGGGTTCTCGTAATGCTTTTTCCCCCCAGTCTACTTGTTTGAGATACTTATTTTTCACTATGGATCAATTACAAGTACCAAAAATGGATCCATCTTGCCTCTCTTGATTGGAGGACTTTACCTAAATCTGTTTCCAAGCAATCCTAACTAAAATCATCATGAAATTATAGGTGAAGAGTGTCTTAGAGACTTCTCTAGGGACCTTTAACTTTTTTAAGTTTTCCTTTTGAGAAGCTCTGATGAAAGTAAAGCCATAAAACGTCTGTCTAGAAATGTACATAGGCATAAATTTTTGCAAAAGATTTTGGTGTTAACATACCACCAAACCCCACACAGGACCCATTTCATAGCCTAAAGATTTTAATTAAAATCTCCTGAGTTAATCCAATCCTTTTCCTACAGATGTAAAAATAAGGAGGAAAAACAACCCATTTAGAGCTGAAGGAAGACAGAGCACAGGTCTTCTGTTGGTCAGATATTTGTACTATTTACCTCATTGCTTCTTAGATACTATTAGATTGCCTTTGCCCCCAAAACTTCATCTGTGAATCCCTTGAGTTTAGAAGGACTTCTTTACTACCCTGTACCATACCCTTTGTAACTGGAGCCATAGCATAAGCAGGTCAAAGTTTATCTTGTACTTAGTGACAAATAGGGCAGCCTCTTGTCACAGCTACCCAGGAGGCTAAGGCAGGATGACCACTTGGGTTCATAAGTTGAAAAACAGCTGGACAATATAGTGAGACCTTAAAAAAAAAAAAAAAAAAACTAATAAAGGTTGGGGATATAGCTCAGCTGGTAGAGTGGTTGCCTCTCAATGCACAAGGCCATGGGTTCAATCCCCAGCACCACAAAAAAACAAAAACAAAAAAACAAACCTGATAAACTTATCAAAGAATAATAAATACAAGCCTGATTTCTTTATTAAATGGGTATATTTATCTCTCTTTTTCCCCTCCCAGACTACATCAAAACCCAGAACTAAAGTTAAAATTAAAATGGCCCAGTAATAAAAGTTTTTATTTTCTTTTTAAAATTTATTTGTTTTAATGAAATCGACTCTGAAATATTGCCCATATTTTCATTCAAATTCAAAACTTTGTTCTATACTGATCGTTATAATGTTGAACTTAAAGAATTGAACTTAACTCTTTGCTTTATAAACTTTTCAATGGTCTCTGACCAAACACAATAAAATTCCAACCTGACCCAGGAAATTTGTGCAACTCAGTTTTTCAGTTTGGAATAGAAGTCTTGCTCCCAATCCAAACAGAGACCGTGAGTTGTGAAAGAGGATCCAGAAAGCCTTTTCTTCTTGTGTGAAAAGACCTGATTCTAAGTGGGGCAATCAGTAAACAAAGGGTTCAAGCTGCAGCCTACAAATTTCTCTGGCCTTACTGTGCTCAGGATGAGGTGAAAAAACTACATAGATCTGTAAGTAGAATATGGAATAGAAACCACATGTATGTGCATTCTATCCATGAAGTTTTCTCTAGCTACTTGCTAAGCTATTCTGTGAAATTATTTTTTGCTTTTTATACCTACATGAATGAAAGCTTGCATTTATGGAACAGCTTCACCATCTATGCTACTTACTATTCTAAACAAATTAAATTTCACAACTCTTTTAAGGTAGTCTTTTTACTGTGTCTATTTCATAAGTGAGCAAACAGGTTTTCAGGGGCCAAGTAATTTGGCCAAGGTCATTATAACTTGTAAATCGCGAAACTGGGCATCAGATACAAACATCTGGCTGCAGTTCCTAGGTTTGTACTTCCTGCTCTGGTAAAATGAGTAAGTTGAGATACACTGAAGTCTAGAAGTGGATACTGTTGGTCGGTTCCTCAGGCAAAGACTTTGAGATACAGTATTGTTTTGTTTTCACCCAAATCTCCAGTCTGTCTCATTGATGGAAACCAGGAGGGACGCACGAAGTGAACAGTGCCAGAACAGTTTCTGGCAGGAACCAGCCACAGCAAAAGACCTGGCGGAGGTGAGTCGCGGAGGTGTTTTTCCGAGCGTGTTACCGAGAAGGCACCCGCTGGATTCTACCCACTCTGGGGCCCCAGCCGGCCTCCTAGTGCTTGTGGACTACTGCGGCCGCCACATCGCGCGGGCCCGCCCCCAGTGCCCCATGGTCCAATCATCGGCGCGGGATGGCGCCCCGCCCTCCCGCCGCAGCCATATAGGTTTGGGCCTGGCGCGCCTCCGCAACACAGTTGTCGTCTGAACCTTGGGCAGAAGGGTTTGCTGCTGGAGCAGCGGGCCACCGCCGCCCTCTCCACGTCCGGTGCCCCCCACCCCCACATACACGGCGCCGTCCTCCCGTGGCCGCCTGCGGGGCGCCGCCGCCGGCCTGGGCCCCGCCTGCCTTCCTCCTCTGGTCTCTGGGTGTCCTCGGCGGGCCGGCGCGATGCGGCTGGGCCCGAGGCCCGTGGCGCTGGTACTGCTGCTGCTGTGCGCCGCGGTGGCCGGCGCCGGCAAGGCAGAGGAGCTGCACTACCCGCAGGGCGAGCACCGCGCCGACTACGACCGCGAGGCGCTGCTGGGCGTCCAGGTGAGGCGACCAGGCTGGGGGTTGGGAGGCCGGGGCCTCGCACCAGTGCCGCCGCGGGCTTTGTCCCGGGACAAAGCCGGGCAGCTAGGCAAGGCCTGGGAAGGCCGGCCTGACAATGGGGGCCGGGCGGGCCTCGCTTGCTCTCTGGGGGACCCCGAGGCCTGTAAAGCCTGAGGAACTTATCGGGCCCAAAGGCCAGATCCCTTCCAACCTTCAGACATGGGGCAGAATCACTAAGGATGGTAGAGGGGATGGTAGAGGGGGCTGGGGCCTTGGCGAGCAGATGTGGGTCTCCCAAAACCCTTAGTCAAGGGAGGCATCTAATAGCCCTATTCTCCTCCATTATGTCCCATTGATAGTAAATCTTGGTCCTCCTGTGTATCGCTTCCCCTCAAAGGAAGACGTCGATGAGTATGTTAAACTTGGCCACGAAGAGCAGCAGAAAAGACTGCAGTCGATCATAAAGAAAATTGACTCGGATTCAGATGGCTTTCTCACCGAAAGTAAGGACGGTTCTACAAGACCAACAATGGAGAAATTCCTTTGTAGGAGATGAATATTTTAAGCAGGAATATCTGTTGGTAGATTGTTAGTATTCCAGCAAGTTAAGAGAGGTACAGTGACATGGGAAATAGGTTTAATGCCTGAAAGGTGGGGTACCAAGTAAAACTTAGTGCTTTCCCCAGTAATATACAAACATCATTCACTCCATACGGTATGTGCAAGTCATATCTTTAGACATACCTTTTCCACATATCATTTTTTGTCACTGTCTGCAGTATGATCCATTGTAGAGAAATAGGCCCCAAAATCTTACGACATTAAATGATTTATTACTCTTTTGATATGTGCATTTGTTAAATTCTAGGAGGAAAAGACCTGTTGCATGTGGATTATGTTTATGATGACATTATAACAAAATGGTGTAGCTGGTAGGGGCCTTAGAATTGCCTTGTCCACCTCTTTGTAGACATTAAAATCCAGAGGAGTAAGGGCCTTTTTAAAATAAAGAGCTAAGCAGGACTAGAATCCAAGTATTATTCTCTTAATTCAGTTTTTAATATCCTCAATTTTAAAAAGTTTTTAAAAATCTGAGTGCTCTTAGGTAGATTCTCTAGTCAGAAATGAAATTCACAGACTTAAAAGAATATCCTAAATAAATTGTTGTGCAACTGTTGCTCCCCATTGTTTAATTCACGTGATGAACCCTATCAGCATTTCAAGTTGATCCTCAAAAAATTTTAGGTTATTACTGTGACTAAGCTTGCTGTTTGGCTATACTGCTCATTTAAATGTTGCTCAGCATCCAAGGAATGAAGTTGCAGGAGAGAAATTGCAGACTGGTAAGATTAAGAAGTGCTCACATTGGTGCCCTCAGTACTATTAGTAATATTAAGGTTTAGTTCCTTTTGCTTAATAACAAAACTTCTGGACTCTTGCCCAACATAAGAATAGGTCCATCTTTGGTTGTGCTAAAATATACACAGAACAAGTTGGTGTGGATACTGTGGTATGTCTCAGGACCTAGATATCTTCAAATATTTAGTAGTAAACTTAAAGTTAGAAGCAACATAGTCCAAATCTTCATTTTACAGGAGGAAAAAACCAAAAATTTGAAAAGGTAAACTACTCCCTTAAGGGAAAACTGAAGAATAAATCCATTTTTCTGATTCCTCTTTCATTTACTTTCTACTATGCCATGATAATCTCTTTAAATAAACACTAGGGATGCTTAAGGAAACCTGTATTCTAGTTGAGGACCCTTAAGACAATTTTGTTAATTTGCACTCTGAGAACCAGGACTAGACTCTTAAGGTTTATAAGTGGTAGAGTTTCTTAGCCAGGCATGTGCCCTTAGTCCCAACCACTTGGAAGGCTGAGGTAGGAGAATCCCTTGAACCCAGGGATTTAGGACTAGCCCAGTGACATTGAGAGACCCCCATCTAAAAACAAATTAAAAAAAAAAATCAGAGATTCTTAAGGGGTAGCTGATTAAAGTAGACTCCCATCTAAAAACAAATTTTAAAAAAATCAGAGGTTCTTAAGGGGTACTGATAAAAGTAGTTTAGACTTCAAAACCAAACAAGCTTAAATTTGCACTCTACCACTTATTAGCTTGAGACCTTGGACTTTTCTGAACCTCGGTTTCTTCAGCTATGAAATAGTAATGCTTGTAATTGCTTTGTTTTGAAGAATAGCAACAACATTGAGGACCTGATATGTGGCAATTGTTCAATACATGGGTGCATAAGTTATTATTCTGCCCTCATCTAGTTTCAAGAGAGAGAGAGAGAGATTGTCTTTGTTTTTCTATTCACCCGACATTTCCCAAACCAGTAGAGGAATACCAGTCATGAAAAAAAAAATGATACCTTTAAATCAAGTGTTATTCTTATGCTCTCCTTACAAATATTCATCATCTCCCCCTCTTTTCCGTAATGCAGTATAATAATTATCTCTGTGAATAGATTTTTAATAGTTGATCTGAAAGTGGATATTTGAGATTTAGAAACTTTTCCACCAAGTCTTCAGATACCAAGTTAAAACAGACAACTGTTGCAGGAAGGGCATAAATCATAATTAATACCAATAAAGTGTCTAAATTTTCTTTTTTTTTTGACATGTTTAAGAGGAATATATTGTAACAGTGTTTCTCCAACTTCAGTCACTTGAATGCCTTTTCACAGTTTAGGCCATGTTTATTTACCACTATTTTCTTAATATATTTTTGTTTAATACACATAAAATTAGTTTTAAAGGAAAACTTTGTATTCCTTTCACAAATGGAAAACTTTTTCTTATGCATATTAAAATAAGTAGGTAGTTATTCAAGTATTTGTGCTTCCTAAGAGATTTGTAATACTTAGCAAAGTGGTCTGCAATTTTTTGGATAATATATAAAGAGTAAAATGCTATTTTAGACGGTTGGTAGTTTACTCAACAAATATTTAGTAAACCAAGTACTTTCTAGGCATTTAGTGTATACAGCTTTGGGCGGTGGGGACAAACCCAAACTCTACTTATGGAACTTGCATTCTGGGTAGATCACATATTACAATATTCTTAGATTCCACACAGCTCTCTTCACTTTCTTTCTTCTCTCAATACTTACTTTCACTCAGTATTTGCAAACATTTGAAGGTTTTCTTTTTTTCTTTTTTGAGAAATCTTCACTCTTAATTGTCAGAGTTATTGTTAACATTCCTTGTGTTCTGGAAAATTCTCATAGGTGAACTCAGTCAGTGGATTCAGATGTCTTTTAAGCATTATGCTATGCAAGAAGCAAAACAACAGTTTGTTGAATATGATAAAAACAATGATGGTACTGTGACATGGGATGAATATAACATTCAGATGTATGACCGTGTGATTGACTTTGATGAGATCACTGCTCTGGATGATGCAGAAGAGGAGTCCTTTAGGCAGGTGAGTACATGTGCACAAGCTGTTCCTTTTGATCCACATCAGTTTACTTTATCTTCCTACATGAATGAGCCCAAGAGGACCTGAGGTCCTAGACAGGATTGCCTTGTTCTCTGGGCAATCACCAGTTCCACTTCAGTGGTCATTTTGATCATTTCCTTTCTAGACAGATTAGGACTCTTACTCTGTACTCCCTAAATTGTCCTTGCATCTGTTTTACTTAGCTACATCACTTATTTGTTGTTATTTCCAGATTTGGTTTTTTAATGTATTTTGAATATGTAGCTCAGTTTTTAAATTTAAACATTGAACAATTTTATATCATATTTACTAAGAAAGCTATACCAGCCCATTTCCATTTAAAACAGTTTTATATGAAATAACTCACTTGTAAAAATTTTATTATGAAATAACTCACTTGTAAAAATATTTGTGGTAAAGTATACATAACAAATTTATCATTTTAACCATTTTTAAGTGTATAATTTGATGTTGTTAAGTGTGTTAACCTTATTGTACAACCAGGCTCTCAGATTCTTCGCATCTTGCAAAACAACTCTGAACCCATTATATCTATTAAACAATAACCCTCATTCCTACCCCACCCCTCCCCATGCCTGGCAATCACCATTCTACTTTCTATCTATGAATTTGACTATGATATTTGTCTTTTTGTGACTCGCTAATTTCATTTAATGCCCTCAAGGATATCTGTGTTGTAGCATGTGTCAGGATTTCCTGCCTAAAAAGAGCAAATAATACTTTTTTGTATACATATGTGCCAAATTTTGTTTATCCTTTTGTCTGTGGGTGGACACGCAAGTTGTTTCAACCTTTTGACTGTTGGTTAATGCTGCAGTGAATGTGATGTACAGATCTCTCTTTTAGATCCTACTTTTGATTCTTTTGGGTATGTACCCAGAAATGGAATTGTTGGATTAACTGTTTTTAGTTTTTTGAGAAACCTCAATACTGGTTTGTATTATTGTTGTTTGGTACCGGGGATTGAACCCAGGGATTGGTACCAGGGATTGAACCTCTGGCTCACATCCTTAGCCTTTCTTTCTTTCTTTCTTTTTTTTTTTTAAGACAGTCTCGCTGAGTTGCTTAGGGCCTCTCTAAATTGCTGAGACTAGCTTTGAACTTGCAGTCTTCCTGCCTCAGCCTCCAGAGCTGCTGGGATTACACGCTTGCCCCACCACACCTGGCTCAATACTGTTTTACATAGCACAACACTGTTTAAAATAACTCATTTTTGAAGATTCAGTATTACTGTGTTATGTCTTATGGTTTATTTTGTTAAAATATAAGCTTAAACAAGCAGAGGTAAGACAATTTTTATTTAGGAATTATTAGGAACTTTCTAAGACTTTTGGAAGTCAAACTAAAAAGTATATCAACACGAATAACTATAAATTTGAGAAATTGCTATTTCAAGGGTTATTTAGTAGAATTTTTAAGATAGTTTTTTTTAATATATGGAAAAGAAAAAAATAAATCAACCACTGTATGTTTCAAACTGTATGCCAGGGTGCTTGGAAAACATTTTAGCCTCTTCTGTTTCTTATCTCATTTTAATATGTATCTTTTAATTTTTATTGTGGCCATCATTTATCATTGTACTTGCTATTTATTTTAGAATTCTATTGGCCACTTGAACTAGGCCACTACTAACTCCAAGGTGGTTGTTTCTTTGCTAATGACTACTCATATGCTATGCATGTGCCACCAGTGTGCTGGTTAAGAGCTCCAGCCTCAGAGCCAGTCTGCCTGGCTTTGTATCCAGCTCTACCACTTAACCGTTGTACAGCTTTGGGTAAGTTACTAAACCTCCTTATGCTTCAGTTTCCTCATCTCTAAAAGTGGGGATAATCTCCATTTAAATTGAAGATAATAATAATATGGAGAAATAGTAATAAATAGTAGCAGTTGGACTGGTATATATTTCTGTTTTGATTTAAAAGAATATTGCTAAAGAAAACATGTACAATTCATGTAAGTTTGTAGTTAATCATTCAACTTTAAAAAATTATTTAGGCATTTGTTAATATCTTTAGATTAGCTAAAATTTCATTTTTTAGGAGGAAAATGTATCTTTTTCTTTTTTTTCCTCCCAGTAGTTGGGTGTTTATTTTCCTGCAGACTAAAGAGAGTGTAAATCAGTCTTCTTACTGCCAGTTGTATTAAAGAATAATCAAATGGTGATAATGAGATTTGGGATTTATCTACTAGGTGTTCTCTTTTACTCTAGGAATTAACTTATCATAAAAGCATCATTAGAGTTCTGGAACATTTCTAAAATCAAAACATGGCATTTTTGACTCCCCTGCCAGGGAACAATAGAAAAGTTAAATGCAGTATAATGGTGTTGACATAAAGTCTTCACTTTGAAGAGATACATTCTGATTAATATAAACTATTTAGGAATAGTTCTTTTAAAAGTTGTTTGGTTCTGGGCTAGGGATGTAGCTCAGTTGGTAGAATGCTTGCCTTGTAAGCACAAGGTTCTGGGTTCAATCCCCAGCGTGGGGGGGATGTTGTTGAATGGCAATTATCAAGAATACAAGTAACAGTGTTGGTGAGGATGTGGGAAAAGGGTTCACTCATACATTGTTGGTGGGACTGCAAATTAGTGTAGCCCCTCTGGAGAGTCCTGAAAAAACTAGGAATGGAACCACCATTTGACCAAGTTATCTACTCCTTGTTATATATCCAAAGGATTAAAATGAGCATACTATGGTGATTCAACCACATCAATATTTATAGCTACACAGTTCATAATAGCTAAGCTATGGAACCAACCTAGATGCCCATCAACAGATGAATGGGTAAAGAAATTGTGGTATATATACACATGGAATATTACTCAGCCATAAAGAATAATTACTTTATGACATTTGTCAGTAAATGGATGGATCTGGACACTGTCATTGTCTTAAGTGAAATAAGCCAATCCCAAAAAACCAAAGGGTGAATGTTTTCTCTCATAAGTGGGTGCTGACCCACAATGAGGGGTGTGGAGAGAATAGATGTTCAGAGGATTAGACAAAGGGGAATGAAGAGAAGAGAGGGGGGAATAAGAATAGGAAAGACAGTGGAAAGACTGACATAACTTTCCCATGTACACGTATGAATACACCACACTGAATCCCACCATCATGTATATCCACAAAACTAGGACCCTAATTAAATAAGATATATTCCATGCATGTACAATTTTATCAAAATGAACTTTACTATCATGTATAACTAAAAAGAACCAATTAAAAAAAGATGTCTTCCTCTAAAACTTTATTCCACATTGCATACCCAGTACATGTTGATTTAAATCTACCTTTTAAGGAGGAGTTAGAAAATTAGAAGGATCTTAATAGCCTAAGGGAAATGATACATCCCTAAAATGAATACTTTGCTGTAGAAATCCTGTTTGGCAGCCCTGGAATATATCTCTGTCTTCATGAAGTTCTAATCATATTTTTTAAAGAGTTTGATAATACCTAACCTCCTAAAAATTCTTGTAAAGATGAACCCAGACATCATGTGCATTATTCAAAATAAAAAAAAGGATAAAAGACAAATCAGTCTCATTCAAAGTTACAAACTAAATTATTATGCCATAAGTAAAAATAATCATAAAAAGTAATTGGATTTCTGAATGAAATAAAATTTTCTGTATGGAATTCTATTTAAAAACTAAACATTATCTCTGGGCATGGTGGCACATGCCCGTAATCTCGGTGATTCAGGAGGCTGAGGCAAGAGGATCACTAGTTCAAGGCCAACCCTGGGCCCATTTAGTGAGACCCTGTCTGAAAAAATAAAAAGGGCTCCACTCAGTGATAGAGTGCCCAAGTATTCAATTCAAAATCAACTTTGTACCCAAACTTTATTAAATTTCCATATGAAGAACATAGACAACTTGGAGTAGTGACCCTTTCAGGCTGTCACATGTCTGAAAAAGTACACGTTATATGATGAGCAATTATAAATAAGCAATTTTAAGCAGGATAAGTTAAGTTTGGAGATGTCCTGGTAAAAGTTCAGTTACTCCAACTTCTAAAGTCAGCTGCTGAATATGTATTATATAAGCAATATTAATTGATGTAAGAGATAGGCTTCATGTGACTGATCAGAATTTTTAAGACCAAGAATTTTGTTTTAAGATTACAGAGTATATATTTCCTCATGTAAAACCATCAGTCTACCAAAAGGTGGCAGTTTTGTTCTCCATAAATTCTGTTGCACTATAAAAATAAATGATTATGGTAGTTTCTTTACACTACAATAGGTAGCACTTTTATCCTTTACTAGAATATGACATTTTAATACAGAAGGAAAAAAAATATTGAGGTTTTCTGAAACTACCCATCTTTTTTGTTATTTTTTAAAAATGTTGCCATTTGAAAAAGCACTCTTTTTGTGTTTTGACTTCTTTAATATGAGGAACTCTCAAATGGCTGTGAGATGTGAACCAGCAAAAGCTACTTTCTTTTTCTCTCTTTTTTTTTTTTTAAAGAAATCTCAGCTCCTTGAAAGAGATCCTTTCTTTCCATAGGCAAATTTGGCCAAATTTAGCTCACTCTGATGAAACATGGACCTTTTTGCTCCAATTGAAGGATCCTTTCATAAGGAATCTAAGCAGTTGGTATTTTGAATAGTGACTTACTCGAAAAGAATTTGATTGACTCCACAAAGAGCCTCAAGTTCTTGTTTGTCTAATTTTCCCCGTTAAACCTGAACACAAAATGCAAATTGTTTGGCCTAGTTATTTAAAATTATGAAACATTTGCTTAGAAGAAACTATTTGGAAACAAATTATTTTTTCTTTTCTGTGATAAATGGGTTAGTGTATCTGACTTGTGAAGTCTAGATGTTTAAAAGGCAGATTCTTTGGGGGAAAACGTGAGCCTCTCCAGAGGATATTAGTAATTGTAAAAGAACTAGTATTTAGGTAAATGCTACCTTACCTAACCTACTATTCTAGAAAACTGGAACATTTTTTTAATGGTAAAATAAATACATTAAAAGCTTCTAAAATTTTGAAAATTTTTTTTAAACTTGCCCATTTTTTTTTAGAAAGGAAAGCTATTCCCATAAATTCTCAAAATAGAAATCATGCAGGATTAACAATATAGTACCTTTGACTTCCAACACCCTTGGTTACAGAATTACCTTTGAAACATTTATGGATATCAGACTCCTCCCTAATTGTTTTTACTATTTGAGCTTACTTTAAAAGGAGAAAAGAAATTTATTAAAAAAAAAAAAAAAAAGGAAGATAGAAGAGAAAATAGAAAAGGAGATGTGTTTATTTAACCTCAAGATGAGACCCATTTAAGCTTTTGGTGTATTTGTTTCTGAATATACAGAATTAGCATTATAAAGAGCCTGTTAAAAATAGACTTAGTTATCAATACTAATCATGTGAGAGTCTCAACAGAAGAGGACTACTTTTATAAAATGTTCATATTTTTAAAAAATCATTTAACAAACCAAAAACAGTTTTTTAAAAGCCCTTCCAATATCTAACACATGATGTAAATTTGTTGCTTTGGGGACATTCAAAAAAGTATTAACACTAATTATTAAAGGTGATAGTAGTATGGAAAGAACAAGGAAGAGCCAAGGTCAGTACATTTTAGCTGTGTTTCTGACTTCCATCAAATCATTTAATCTGTTTTTCTATCAATAATAGAAAATATAGCATAATACCATTTATAAAATACTTAATACTTCAGATTTATTGATTGCATCATAGGGATGCTCAGACTAATTGCTTAGTAGAGATTTTTACCCCAATTTTATAGATGAGAAAGCCAGAGAGGTTAAGTAGTTTACACTAGTACCACAACCAGTAAGTGGCATTGTTGGAATTTAGATCTGGGTCTGACTATGGAGCTTGTCTCTGTGTTGCCTCTTATAAATGTTTGTTATTTGCCCAACCTACCTTCAGTAGAATGATGTAAAGATGGAGGAGATGATATTTGAGAATGTACTTTAATTTTACAGTTTTTCAAAGTATTTTTAATGATATTATGATCATAATGGGATCTTTAAATGTGTTCAAAATTTTTTAATTCTCAAAGCTTCATTTAAAGGACAAGAAGCGATTTGAAAGAGCTAACCAGGATTCAGGTCCTGGTTTGAGTCTTGAAGAATTCATTGCTTTTGAACATCCTGAGGAAGTTGATTATATGACGGTAAGGAAGAAAAAAATTATTTCCATATGTTTTATTGGTGCATTATAGTTGTACATAATGGTGGGATTTGTTGTTACATATTTATACATGTATACAATATAACAATATAATTTAGCCTGAGGAAGAAAAATTTTAAGTTATTGAGTGACTAAAATTTTAAAATATACCTATATTGTCATTAAAATGATTTGTGTAATAACCAGAATTTTAAGAGATAGAAGATCCAAAATGACCCAGAATTCTCCCCACATAAGATTAGAAGTGGTCAAAAGGGTTCCTGGTGGTGATCAGGTTGCTTAGGGGGAAGGGGCAGGTGGAGGATTGAGTTTTTTTGCTTTTTTGAATCTTTACATGGTATTATGAACAGCAGTCTTCCTCTGGCTGTTTTCCTGGTCATAACCATGTTATCATCAAGGCTTTACTTAGCCTTTTGTAGTTTTCAGTGTTACTAATGCTGAAATTTTCATGTAGTTTAAAACCTCACTTGTGAAAGCTTTTGGTCTGGAAAAACATCACATTTAGATCCCTTTACATTGCAGGCGGGGATGCAACTGCTAGTAACTATTAATGTTTTTGCAAATTCAGGCATAATGAGTCCTCACATTCCTTTAATACCTAAAAAAAGTACTGGGCTGGGGGTGTATTTCAGTGGTAGAGCACTTGCCCGCCATGCACAAGGCTCAGGGCTCAATCCTTGCACTGTGAGGGCAAAAAAAGAAAGGAGGGGTGGGAAGCACCACTACCAGCTCTTCAAAACTGTCAAAGTTTAGGTTTTAGCTTAACAATTTTTAATTGAGTTGTGGTAACAAGCTTATTGAGAGTAGAGACCATTATATTGGGGAGTTTAGAGTAATGTGCCAAGTAACTTTTAAAAAGAGAACATTTATATTGAGTTCTCTTGCATGGCATCAGCCTCCAGCTCTGTGACTTGATTCCCTGGATATTGAGGGAGGGAAGAAGTAGCCGTTTGTTTAATGGATCATGGCCTTGAATAACAATGCAGCAGGTATACTTTTTTCCAAAAGCTCTGTGGCAAGGCACTGCTATTAGTACTACTTCTTGACATTGTGAAGCTTCTGATTTCTCACTTGGCACAAAATACATGACCTAGTTTAAGAACATTGCTGGGCATAATTTAAGTGCCAAAATTAAATTGAGGCAAGCTTATTGAATCCTAGAACAGTAGGCAGAGGATGCTGATTCTTGATTCTCTGTAGAAAGGAACAGTTGACTGAAGAGGGGAATGACCAGTAAGATCAATGAAATAATGGGTATTAAGTGACATGGCCCTGGAGTGTGATATGGTAGTGAGATGAAATAGATTTTATCTTGTTTTTGAAGAGAGCACAAGCAGGAATGTTGATTTACTAGATTTCAGAATCAGATGACCCTAAAGTATTGAACTTTTATAATAGTCACAAAGGTAACCTTTGATGATGAAGGTTAAAATCCCTGACTTTTCTATATACAATCTGTAAAATTTGATTTAAAAAAGACAGCTTGGGGCTAGGGTTGTAGCTCAGTGGTAGAGCACTTGCCTAGCATGTGGAAAGCTGTGTGTTTGATCCCTGTTGCAGAAAGGGTGGGGTGGGGAGGACAGCTTGTACATAAGTGCTGGTTCATACAAGTGTAGTTTAAACCCCTGGAGACTTTTCTGAGAATATATTTTTATTACAGTGGTGATACTAGGTAATCCAAATTAAGAGATGTGAGGGAGAAAGCAGGTAGGGAGGAAGTAAGAATAGTAGAGGTGACCCATGAGAGACTAGGCAGGAAAAAAGAACCAGGATGGTAATGAAAGAGTACAGCAAAGTCCTGGGGACTTGAATGTCACAGAAGGCATAGAAGAAGAAGGAACTGAGAGAAAGAAAGCCCTTAGAAAATGGGAACATATGGAACCTAGGAAACAGCTGAGGGCTTTGCCCTAGCAAGAGCTTCAACTTCTGAGATGAAAGAAAAAAAATGAGAGGAATAGGCATAAGAATAGGTAGATAAAGGTGAGAGTACATGCTGGTTTATATGAATCATTTTCAGAAGACTTATATCATATCTGGAAAACTAGGATCTTTGCCAAGAGAATTTTTGGAAGGATTACAGCAAAGCTCAAAGAAAGTGAAGGTAGAGGTTTGAGGTAGGGAATATTAAGGAAACAAATAAGATTTCCTAGTTGTAGGGAGAATCCAGTGAAATGGCAGAAATCAACTTAAAAGGACTAAGTTTATAGTTCTGTGTCTTTTTAGATTTTATGGTTGCAGAAGGAGAAAATGATGTGGGTCTAATGTTCAGGGTGGGGATTGGCATAATAAGGAAAGGACACAAAGGGATGGGACGGTAATGAGTGGAGTACTGAAGCAACTGGCCATTGATCAGGTCATTAAACAGGAAAGGATCCGCCCTTTGGGTCAGGGAGGATTGATTGTTAGGTATGAAGCTTTGATAAGAGTGAGGAGTGAATTTGGGGCAATTTGAGGTGGGTCTGAGGGAAGAGGAAGCGATGTGGCTGAGGTTTTGTGGGAGGCTGGCACATTTCAGATCTGGAGGAAGAACAGCTAAGTACAAGGAGATCTAAGGTAGGGTTTTCTCAGGGCTATTTATGGGTTGGAGGGCTGGTGGTTAAAGAAAACAGGGTTAGAGGTGGCATTCTTGAGAGGAAGGGGAATGTGCAGAAAATGGGACCCTACATTTAGTGCTGAGGTGGTTTAGGAGAATAAAAAGTAGAGTTCTTCACAGTTTCACAAGCTTAAGAATGTTGAATTTAGAACTACTTAGTACTTGAGGTTTTATTCTCCTGGATTACAGTGTTTAGAAAGATTGTCTTGAAAGTAACTGAAATGGTTATTCCTGAAGTTCTACGTTAAGACTGATTGAGATGGTTGTGGGATTGAAAATTTTAATTTTTTTTTCTTTTAATGAACACGTAATAGGAATTCGTCATTCAAGAAGCTTTAGAAGAACACGACAAAAATGGTGATGGATATGTTAGTTTAGAAGAATTTCTTGGTGATTACAGGAGGGATCCAAGTAAGTCACCTGGAGGAGTGTGGAAGGAGAGGGGAAAATATGAAATTAAACAAGAAAGAAATTGGAAGACATCTTTTATCACTAAGAACTTTCTTTGACAGGGAAAATGTAACAAGAGGAACTATGCTTGGTTTCTCCTCCTTGCTAAGTTAACTATAATACAACTTCAACAAAGGAATTTAATAGCTTAACTGATATACATCTTACTCATTTTTATTTAACACTTTTCTTCCCTTTCCAACTAGTAGAATATCATTATCAATCCAAAAGGGAAGGAAGTAAAGGTTGACATGTTCTTTTTTTTTTTTTTTTTTTAAGAAAATCCTGTATCATTTCATGTTAATCTTAATAAAATAGTATAAATACTGAGACTAAAAAGTGACTTACTAAGTATTTGAAATTAGAGGAATTTTTCCTTTCTGTCTTTTCTTCAGAATTGTTACTTAAAAGTATCAAACAGCACAGTTTTAAAATTGGTCAACAGTTGTACTTTTTTTTTTTTTTTTTTTAAGGGGGTGGTATCAGTGATTGAACTCAGGGGCACTCAACCACTGAGCCACATCCCTGGCCCTGTTTTGTATTTTATTTAGAGATAGGGTCTCACTGAGTTGCTTAGTGCCTCACTTTTACTGTGGCTGGCTTTGTATTCAAGATCCTCCTGTCTCAGCCTCCCGAGCTGCTGGGATTATAGATGTGGGCCACTGTGCCCAGTACTTATTTCCAATGTCACTTTAAAAGTACATGGGGGAGTACTTTGTAAGAACAGAAGAAACTTAATAGTCACATGACATACATAAAACTATTACCCAACTCAGATTTGGGAAAACAAGATATCTGAGTAAGTAGAAGCAGTTAAAGAAAGTACTAGTTTTTATTACTATGCAGCATTTTAAAAACTATGAGTCGTTTAGACTTATGTGTCACCTTTGAAAAATTACTATATATTTGTATTTGTTTTAGGACTTTTCAGCTAAGTAGTTCTGTTTAACTTGGCTTCTTTTATGTAGTAAACTTTAAATTCACTTCCTTTATTCTAGGAATATACCAAACTTCTTATTGGATACATGTGATATTCTTGTGTATGTATATTTCTGTTTTTTTATATTAAGCTGCAAATGAAGATCCAGAATGGATACTTGTTGAGAAAGACAGATTCGTGAATGATTATGACAAAGATAATGATGGCAGGCTTGATCCCCAAGAACTGTTGTCTTGGGTAGTACCCAATAATCAGGGCATTGCGCAAGAGGAGGTAAGTATCACATAATGACCCCCCCCAAACAATTGGTTCTATTGATAGGAAGTTAAAAATCACAAAAAGAAAGAAGTAGTGATAGGATTATTTAGGATTAATACATTGCTGGGTTTTGTTGTTTTTCTTCTTTTTGAGACCAGTATCTTGCTGAATTGCCAAGGCTAACCTCTACTTGCACTCGTCCTGCTTCACTCACCTTCCTGAGCAGCTGGGACTACAGGCATGTGCCACCATGCCTTGAATTAAATCATCAAACTGTTCTAGATGGGAATAAAGGAAGGTGGTCTTATGTATTAATCTGAGCATATAGTAAATAGAATAATAGTTCATATTTACCTATAGGGGCTCAAAAAGTAGATTATAATAATTTTGCTTAACCTTGAGATAACCTGGTTTGGATCCTGGATTGGATTTGAGTGGAGAGGAGGCAGAACCCAGCAGAAATTAAAAAGGAGATAATGGGACAGTTGATAGACAATTAAAATATGAAATATTTTACATACTTAGACATTAATGAGTACTTGGCACACCTAAATAGGTTTACAAATCACATCACACTAAAATGTGAACATCTTGCTGAAACTACTTATTACATTTGATACCTTTTTGTTTTGCTTTGTTTTGAAGGCTCTTCATCTAATTGATGAAATGGATTTGAATGGTGATAAAAAGCTCTCTAAAGAAGAGATTCTGGAAAACCAGGACTTGTTTCTTACCAGTGAAGCCACAGATTATGGCAGACAGCTCCATGATGACTATTTCTATCATGACGAGCTTTAATCTTGAGTGTGTCTGAGTAGACTATTGGGTCCTTTTATAATTTCTTACCAGCTTTACTTTTGTGATAAAACATTGATGTTGTATTTTACACTTTTAAGTCTTACCACAGTCAAAATTATCTAATGTAGTTTATAATTTTGGTCTTTTAGAAGAAAAACAAAACAAAAACTTGATATTTATTTCAAAACATATTGAAATTAAACATTTACCATGCCATGTGACCACAAAATCTTTTTCTAAATACTCCATCTGCTTGGTACTGTATTGTGGATATTTGAGTTGTGTTTCCATACTTGAAAAAAATGGAGGATTTTAGACATGCCTGAACAATGTTAATATTTAAGTAGTATGTGACTAAGATATCAATTTTTGTTTTGTTCTATTTAGATTTAATTTGGGAACTAAGAGAAAGGACAGTGTTTTTAGGTTTAGTGTTTTGTTTTAAAACCTTTAAAGGAACCTTTAGAAGGACTTAAACCTCACACGTTAATGTTGAGAAGTTCTATTGAATTTTAAAATGGTTTCTGTAAAGGGTTTTGTTGTATGAAATAGAACTTTATATTTTTGCATATGTATAGATAGTAATTATATTTAATGTAAAACTATAGCATTATGGTGAGTGGAATTTAACATTGTCTGGAAACCTTTTCATTTTTGATTAAAAATGGATTGTCCTTATCTTTTTTATGTTGTTTGTTTTTTAATTTTGCAGATAAACCTTGACTTTAGCACAGGTCTTATTGTATTATACATTTTCTTGTCTCATATATTTCTTTATTTGGGTAGTGAATATTCTCAAAACTGTTAAATTATTCTTGCTGCATATTCTTATATTGCTTTTTTAAAAAAATAAAAGAATCATGATATAGCTGAGTGTACATCTGACACATTTTAATTGCTCTTGTAGGAACTGGTTTTGCAATTTGGGGCTAGGTTTTTTTTTGTTGTTTTTTTTTTCTTTTTTCTTTTTTGTGTGTGTGACCTGAGGATTGAGCACAGGACTTTCGCGCTGTACCACTGAGCTACACCCCAGCCCTAGAGATAATATTGTAAATGATACAGGTTAGCTCCGTGCAGTAGCACCCAGTGTTTACCAGTACCTATTCTAATCTTTTGTAGCATAAAGGAAACTATACTTCCCAGCCTGCTTCTTGGTGAGCAATGACTAGTTTTGACCAGTTAAGTATGAGAGGAAGTAGTGTATGTCACTCCCGGACTAGTCACAACCTATTTCCTCTACCATGGTGTCATGGAGGAGCCTCAGTAGATCTACAAGATCAAAGGCCTTGATTACTCAGTGCCACATGAAGGTCAGTTGAATCCACAGTGGACTTAATATGATAAAAAGTAAGCCAGGTATGGTGTCACATTCCTGTAATCCCAGCGACTCAGGAGTCTAAAGCAGGAGGATCCCAAGATCAAGTCCAGCCTCAGCAATTTAGTGAGACCTTGTTTCAAAAAACTAAACAGATCTGAGGATGTAGCTCAATATTAAATCACCTGGTATCAATCCCCAGTACCAAAAATAAAATAATAAACTTTTCATTATGTTAAGTCAGAGATTTGGGTGTCTTTTTGTTTTTAACCACAGTAGATCCCATCTGATCCTGAGCAATATAGCATTATGCAACTGACTTTCATAATCGTGCAGAGAAAAACAATCATCTACTTAAGCAGAGTTTCTCTTTGGCTAAGTCAAAATGGAAATCTTTATTTTTAACTTTCATTTGGATTTTAACTTTCAGATTTCAAAAATAAAGCTTTTATTTTGATTTACTAGAATTAGAATAATTTGGACTTATATTTGAGAATAAAAAAAGTATTAGACTTTTTGAATTATTGGCTGATTCTGCTAAAGGACTTAATCACTTCCATTATTTGATGTCAGGTACTACTTTAAACTGGAAAGGCGGATGGGATTTGCATAAATGAGTTCCTATGTGACTCTAAGAAAATTCATAGGACAGAAAATGACTATCTAGTTTGTGATATGAACTCAAAAGCCAGAACATTCAGAATAAAACTAGCATGCCAGATTTGCCTTAATTCTTTCTGTGGAAGGTTTTTTTCTTTAAATACTTATTTAGAGGGACTGGGGTTGTGGCTCAGTGGTAGAGCACTTGCCTAGCATGGGTTCAATTCCCAGCACCACGTATAAATAGATAAAGGTTCATCAACAATTAAAAGGTATTTTTAAAAAATATTTAGAGCAGTTTTACATTCACAGCAAAATAGAATAGCAAGTACAGGGAGTTCCCATATACTCCTCCCCCACACATGCACAGCCTCCCACATTATCAGTATCTTGCACCAAAGTGGTACATTCGTAACAATAAATCTATATTAACATTTTATCACCCATAGTTAATAGTTTACATTCCATGGGTTTGAATAAATGTATAAAGTCATATGTCCACTGTTAGGTAGATAATACAGAGTAGTTTTACTACCCTAAAAATCTGTTCTACTTATTTATCCCTCTCTTCCTATAACCCCTGGCAATCCTTGATCTTTTTATTGTCCCCATAGTTTTTTATTAAAAATGTATAAATTGTGATAAAATACATGTAACAAAACTTGCCATCTTATCCATTTTTTTTTCTTCTTTTTGCGGTGCTGGGGATTGAACCCAGGGCCTTATGCTTGTGAGGCGAGCACTCTACCAACTGAGCTATCTCCCCAGCCCCATCTTTTCCATTTTTAAGCGTACAGTTCCTTGGCGTTAAATACATTCATAATGTTGTGTGACCCATCATCGCCATCTGCCTCCATAACTCTTCATTTTGTAAAGCTACCCGTTAGCAATAACTCCCCATTCTGTCTCCCTGAAGCACCTGGCAACCACCATTCTGTTTTTCATCTCTATAATTTGATACTCTATCTCAAGATACCCCGAGTTTGCCAGGTAAGGTGGCACATGCCTGTAATCCCAGCTACTAGGAGACTGAGGCAGGAGGATATGTATTCTCATATCCTCAGGTTCACCCATGCTGTAGCATATTGCAGACTTTAAGACTGAATAACATCCTGCTGTATGTGTATACATTTTTTTTGTTTTGTTTTGTTTTGACCCATTCATCCTTTGATTTACACTTGGGTCGCTTCCACCTTTTCTTTTTTTTGGACCAGTGGTGCTTAACCACTGAATCACATCCCCAGCCCATTTTTATATTTTATTTAGAGACAGGGTCTCACTGAGTTGCTTATGGCCTTGCTAAATTGCTGAGGCTGGTTTTGTACTTGCAATCCTCCTGCCTCAGTCACTGGGATTACAGGCATGCGCCACCACACCCAGCTGCTTCCACTTTTTAACCATTGTGATTAATAGAACATGGATTTACAAATATGTTTTGAGTACCTGCTTTCAATTTTTATGGATGTATACCCAGAAGTGAAATGCTGGATCATTCTGTTTTCAATCTTTTGAGGCACCACCACAAGTGTTTTCCACAGCAGATGCACCATTTCACATCCCTACCAATAGTGCACAGGACTTCCAATTTCTGCACTTCCTAACTTGTTATTTTCTTGTTTTATGTTTTGTTTTGGTTTTAATAGTAGCCATCCTAGTGGATGTGAGGTGGTGTCTCGTGGCTTTGATTTGCATTTCCCTAATGATTCTGTCTATAGTTCATCCTTTCCAAAATATCCCTTTGTAATTTTAAATGTGAGGATAAATTTATGGTATTCTCTAAAGTTTTAGTGTTGCAATATCTCCTTTTAAGTGAAAAATGTCTACTTAATGTTATGTTTTCAACTTTGGAAAATGGTTTAGGAAAACCACTTGGAGTCAAAATTTTTAAGCAAGTGTAATAATCTGCTTCATTTCAATATCATTTTGTTAAATATTTGGCCAGATTTCCTAGCGGTGTAATCTTTTTTTTTTTTTTTTAAACTGGTATCAGTGAGTAACTCAGAGTAGCTACTAAAATGGCTCTAATTTGAATAAAAAAAAAAAAAAAAGGACTCAATCCAAGTCCAAAGAAAAACAAGTGCTGTAAAATACCTAAAGTTTGCCATAGCTTTATTTCAAACTAACTAGATGGTGCATGAACTATAAAAGGAAACAACTGAAATTTATAGAACTAGTTTAAAGTGATTAAAAATATTTTTTAAATCTCATAATTTTTAATCTTGACTTTTCATGACTTTAGAAAAAAAGAAACCTACTTTTGTTCTGTGTTCTATAGAGAGAGTTTCCTTTTCCTCTGAGACAAGTTGCCAGTGAGCAGATGGCATTGCTATTTTGCTCCTTTATTAAACCATTAGTAGTGTTGGTGACATGGGTAAAGAGATGATCCCACTACAATGATACACAAAAAGCATTAACTAAACTTTTTTTTTAATGTGTGCCGACTGTTGGTCCTTCTAAATTAATGGTTTGTTGTTTCATCTCCTGACAAATGGTGTCATGCAAGTGACATGTTTTGTAAGAGTACCCTGTAATGAAAAACCTGATTAAAGTTAATTATAGCCTGCCTTCATGGTGGTAAGGAAGGGAAGCTAGGCTAAACTATTAACGACTATTTTACCTTATTGTCACATAGCAATTAGTCTTCAGTCTGCTCCTTCAGCCCTTCCACTTTATAATCCCAAACAACCCACCTGAGCAAAACAATAATCACTGGGAGTTCAGAGAAGGAAAGAGATGGGAATGTTTGGGCTGGTGCCACTCTCCTTCCACTAACTTTGAAAAACATGAGAAACATGTAATTTGTAAAATTTTATGTAGCATAAAGGAAAAGTATAAAAGATCAGAAATCAGGGGTGGGGTTGTGGCTCAGTGGTAGAGCGCTTGCCTAGCACATGTGAGACACTGGGTTCAATTATCAGCACCACAGAAAAATGAATAAATAAAATAAAGGTATAGTGTCCATATATAACTAAATAATAAATTTTAAAAAATCAGAAATCAATGTATTATCCTACATTGAAGTTAAAAAAAAAAAAAGCCCTGGAGTTCTGCAGCTGTGACTTCTTCATGATGGCTTCTCCAAGGCCCAGTGTGTGAACAGCCCATGGCAGATAGTTGTTGACTGAATTTACTAATGAAATGTTACAGGGTGAGAGAGGGCTAACATCATGCCAGTTTATTTCATTGTATTTCTTTTTGTATGTCTCTTAGTCTGTTCTTGTTGTCGCTAAACAATTATGTCACCAAAGACCACATAATGTATAATTTACATTTGTGTGAAATGTATAGAGACAGTAGATTGGTGTTTGGGGATAGGGGTCTGAAGAGGGTTGGCTCATGAGTACCTGATTACCTCTTGGGGTGATGAAAATGTTCTAAAATCAGATTGTGGTGATAGTGGCCCAATACTCACTCCCAATATGCTAAAAACCATTGAATTGTGCATTTTAAATGGGTGAATTTTGGGGTGTGTGAATTATGTCATAATAGGCCATTTAAGAAAGAAGAATCATAGCATATGAGTTCTCACCAGAGAGCTGCTCCATAGTAGGTTTCACTAATTGGCCAATGTGAACCAAGAATAATGAGTGCCACCCACACCCCCTACCTGTGACCAGCAGTCTCAGCTACCCCACCCCCATTACAGTCCCTGAAATTTAGTGTTCAATGGAAATGCCCTTGAGGGCGATTTGAGAGCATTGAAAAAGCAGGCTATGGCATCCTAGGCATGCTGCAATTTATGGGACAGTCTTGCACAAGAAATGATTATTCTTTGTCCTGCATAGTGTTAGAATGTCCCAGTGGACACTGATGTGGGTGAAAGACCTGTTTGTGGTCACCTGAGCCTAAAATCAAAATTCTAATTTAAACAAAATATTTTTTACACAGTTTTGATGTACACTGCATTTCCAGAAATTCAGTCACTGTACACATCAAAGGTAAGTAATGCTTTGCTCAATTCAAAACTTTTCTAGGAGTTGTTCACCATTCAGAAAATCAGATCACAAATGACATCGCCACTGCCTTCTGCATTTGTGTCTAGCCCATTCCTGGTGCAAACAGTGGACTACAGTACTTCAGTAGGTCTTCTGGTGTAGTCTTTCCCAAGAGGAGTTTCTCCTATATAGTTAGAGGATTAGAGTGGGCATCAGTCAGGGCCCTCCAAGTAACAGATGGTACATTACAGAGACAAGGGCAGGTTTACGGGAACCAGTAAGGGTTGGTGATGCAGAAAGGCTTTGCTGCCTTTGGCCTGGAGGGGCCTGGAGCACATATGGTACTGGTGGGGCCCAGTCCCTCCCTTCCCCCACACAGGCACTGTGACCATAGAGATATGTCAATTGTGTGTGTATCTCCAAGGGTGAGGGAATAAATAGCCTCATCTCCTTCCTGCTGCTACTGCACTTCCTGTCTTGCACTGGCCTAACGTGAAAGATAGTCAAGAGCCCAGGAGCCTGGGTGCTGCCCCTGTGTAAGCCACTGAGCCAGAAGCAGGTCAGAGAACAGAGGATGGATGGGGAAGGGCAGGCGATCAAATATATGTTGCTCTTTAAGAAACTGAATACATCCATACATTATACTATCAATGAATTTCATTTCAAGATGGTGGAGCAGATGTTACAACATAATGATCCTAACAAGGAAGCACTGGGCCTGTTGAGGATTGAAAATCACTACCCAGGGAGGAAGGAAAATGGGTTTTGAATAGAGACTAATTTAAAAATGAAAAAGACTGCATCTTAAATACTGTGTCCTAAATGAAGTGAGGGAGTTTTTACCATAAAACAATGACAGTTTAAGAAATTGGACCAACATATTCTGAAGGAACCTACTTCCCAGTGGGAAGATAGACTTAGCCCACTCACTGTTGGGGGACAATCATTTAAATGTATCAGTTATGCAAAATAAGTTTTATAATGTTTAAAAACAGTGTCTCTGGACTTTGTAATGCACATACATCATGTTTAATATTATTAAATCATGTATATTTTAGTTTATAAGAATGATAATATATCTTAAGAGATGAAATCAGCTCTAGCAGACTATAAAAAAAAAATATTTTTCTCACAATAGAAATAAATGTAGAAAAAAAGTAGAAAATGAACTAGGCGCAGTGGCACAAGCCTATAATCCTGGCTACTTGGGAGCCTGAGGCAGGTGGATCACAAGTTCAAGGCCAGTCTTGGCAATTTAGCCAGACCCTGTTTCAAATTTAAAAAGAAAAAAAATTTTTAAAGTTCTGGGTGGGAATGTAGTTGAACGGTAAAGTGCCCCTGGATTCAATTGCCAGCACAGAGAGAAAGTAGTGTCCGCCAGCAGACTTATCTTTGGTGTAGATCACAAGGGTCCGGGTCCTCTTGTTTTGCACTGTTCTGTTGCATCTTTGCATAGAACTTCCTTCCCTTGCTCTTCATTTGTTGCCTAACCTTACAATAAATCTGCAGGGGTTTTCTTTTTGTTGTTGTTGTTGTTGTTTCTTCTTCTTACCTCAAGCTCCTAGCGTCAGGAGCTGTGTTGTTAACTTCTTTATATTCCCTTAGGTTTCTGTCAGACAGAGTAGAGGTTAAATGTCTTCTTTGGTTGGTTGGTTACTTGCTTGCTTGCTTCATTTTCCAATTTGTGGAGGTCTAAGCAGAGATTCTCAAACTTGTGGCATGTTGAGATCACTGGAGGATTTTTCAAAAATACTGGTGCCTCTACCCTATCCCTAGAGATTTTGTTCAGTTGTCCAAGAGGTGGCCTAGGTAGTTCCAGGTTGTCCTATTATGCAACCATAATGCTCGGTCTAGTTTAGGGTTTCTCACCCTTCACACTGTTGATATTTTGAGCTCATTCTTTTTTGGGAGCCAGGAGAGGGTTGTCCTGTACTCAGAAGGAGATTTACCTGCATCCCTGGCCTATACTCCTAGGATGCCAGAGCCCCCGCCCCACCCCCCACTTTGTAACAGACAGAAAGGTCAATCACACCTTGATTATTTGTTTTTTGGTGCTGGGGATTGAATCCAGGGCTTCCCTCATACTAAGCACATGGGCTACCACTGAGCTGTGCTCTATTTAAAATCACTGGTATAGTTGATCTGAGTTGTTTCACGTTGCTCTCAGAGCCTAGTTTTGAAAGCCAACATTTTTGTTCTCCATGTCTGCTCTCACAGGAAGCTGCAGAACTGTGTCTGGGAAAGCACAGGCTGCGTCAGCGGTCTCTCAACCCCCTCCTGGGTCTGTTTCCTTAGCAGAGGGCTAAGGAAGGAATCAGGCTAGTGGATCTTTAAATTTCCTTCCAGCTCTGAAATTTTGTCTTTGCCTGTTGTCCCTAGCAACTGGTTGAAACTGGAGTGTATTTTATACTTGATACATTTATTGAAAAGAATTTTATACTTCTCAGTTAATTAAGAAAAAGTTAATTAGATTGCTTTATGGTTGTGACTTTATTGATTCTCCACCTCTACCTCAATGAGTTTCCTGTGCACACTCCCCCATGTCCCAACCTCCCAGGGGACAAACAACAAGGAAGGCAAGACATTGTTTTCATTCCTAAGTTACATAACCAATTTCAGTGTGGAATATGATTTAAACAGACAGGAAGAAACACTGGCTTTTTATGAGAGGAACTTAAAGTGGAGATGATGGATTTAACAATTTAACGTTGAAAGGCAAAAAATGTCTGTAGGAATTTTTAAATGTGGATGTTATTTTTAAAAAGTGTAATACTACTATTAAACAAACTTAAATGAACCATTTCCATTTGGGGTATGTGATTTCAAATGGATCTGTGATAAGCCAAAGAAATTCCTTCCCTCTCCGCCTCCCTTCCTTTTTTCCTTTCATCCTTCCCTCCTCCTTCCTTCCTCATTTATTGAGATCTTCATGGGTGAAACATGACAAGGCAGCCACATAACTCACGGACTGCAATGTGAACAGAGCACCTGGGAGTTGTGCAAATGACAACCCTGCACTGGGATTCAAGAAGGGCTGAGCCTGGCACTTGCCCTTTAAGAGATAACAGTCCAATCAGAGGAACAACCCTGCATAAATCCACCTGTGAAGAACACTTTGAAAGTGAATCAAGGACTTAGGCACTAGAACAGAGACTCTGCACCTAACAGAAGAAAAAGTAGGCACAAATTTCCACCATGTTGGCTTGGGACATGACTTCCTTAACAAGAGTCCTAAAGCACAAGAAATAAAATCAACAATCAATACATGGGATAGATTTAAACTAAAAAGCTTCTTCTCAGCAAAGGAAAAAATCACGTGAAAAGAGAACCTACAGAATGGGAGAAAATCTTTACCACACACACTTCAAATAGACCACTAATCTCCAGGATACATAAAGAACTCAAAAAACACCAAAAAAAGCAAATAACCCAATCAATAAATGGACTAAGGAACTGAACAGACACTTCACAGAAGAAGAAATATAATTGATCAACAAATACATGAAAAAATACTCAACATCTCTAGCAATTAGAGAAATGCAAATCAAAACTACACTGAGATTCCATCTCACTCCAGTCAGAATGATGATTATCAAGAATATAGGTAATAATAAATGTTGGAAAGGATGTGGGGAAAAGGTGCACCTATACATTGCTGGTGGGAATGCAAATTGGTGAAACCAATATGGAAAGCAGTATGGAGATTCCTCAGAAAATGTGGAATGGAACCACCATTTGACCCAGTTATCACACTCCTCAGCATATACACAAAGGACTTGAATCAGCATACTTCAGTGACATAGCCACATCAATGTTTATAGCAACTCAATTCACAATAGCTAAACTATGGAGCTAACCTAAGTGTCTTTCAACAGATGAATGGATAAAGAAGTTGTTGTATATATACACACTGGAATATTACTCAGCCTCAAAGAAGAATGAAGTGATGGCATTTGCTGGTAAACGGATGGAACTGGAGAATATCATGTTAAGTGAAATAAGCCAATCCCCCAAAACCAAAGACCAAATGTTTTCTCTGATATGCAGATAATAGTTCACAATAAGGTGGGGGGAAGAATAGAGGCTGAAGCATCCTGGCCTTCTCCTTCATTATACAGAGGGGGAGTGAAAGGAGGCTTGGGGGTATGAGGGTAGGAATGATAGTAGAAGGAATTGGACATTATTACCCCATGGGCATAAACCATTACATGATCTGTGTAACTCTACATCATGTACAACCAGAAGAATGAGAAGTTACACTCCATTTATGTATGATATGTCAAAATGCCTTCTACTATCATGTATAACTAATTAGAACAAATAAAAAAATTTTTAAAAGAACACTTTGAGCTCTAAGACAGCCTTGGTGACCCTTCCTTTTTTTCCCAGTGAAAAGCCTGTCGTTTGGGTAAGTGTCCCCCAAGGCCTGAATGTTAAAAGCTTGGTTTCCCTCCTGTGGCATATTAGGAGGTGGGGGGACCCTTAAGAGGTGGGGCCTAGTTGGTAGTCTTCCAGTCATAGGGGTGGCACACCTTTGAAGGGGATGTGGAGACTCTGGCCCTGTTCTCTCTTTTGCTTTCCAGCTGCCATAGTGTGAGTAGCTTGCTCTTTCATGTGCTCCTGCCATTAAGTACTGTGACACCACAGGCCCAAAGCAACAGGACCAACTGGTCACGGAATAAAACCTCCAAAACCAATGAGTCAATATTTACCCCTGCCATTTTTTCAGTCTGGGAATGAACCCGGGGCACTCTATCACTGAACTACATCCTCAGTGCTTTTTTATTTTTTATTTTGAGACAGTGTGTAGCTAAGTTCCTGAGGCTGGCCTGAAACTTGTGATCTTCTTGGTTGGCCTCCTGAGTAGCTGGGATTACAGGCATGTACCATCTTACCCACTAACCTTTCCTCTTTTTAATGGGATTTATCTCAGGTATTTGGAACAGTAATGGAAAGCTGACTAACATACCTTGAATCCTCTCTTTCCCTCCATTTCCCCAGCCACTTCTCACCCCCTCCATAGTTACTGCCTGGGTCATCTCTTGCCTGCTTCAATGTATTTGCCTCTTCTGACCCTTCCACCCCCTTGTCTAGTAACTATTCTATGCAGGGTGCCAGAGAATATAATCCTGTCCCCTCTTCACTGTGTCACTTGGAATAGAAGCCAAAGTCCTTACAATAGCTACAAAGTCCTAGAGGATCACCTCCTACTTCCCCCTTACTTACTCTTCTCCCTTCATACTGGACACTGGACTGTAGTCCCTCAAACTCCCCAGGCATGTCCCTGCCGCAGGACTTTCACACTAGTGGCTTCCTTTCCCAGGTGTGCTTGCTCCCTAGGGAGCTGCAGGGTAATTCCTTTATATTCTTTTTCTTTTTTTTTTTTTTGGGTGCTGGGGATTGAACCCAGGGCCTTGTGCTTACAAGGCAAGCACTCTACCGACTGAGCTATCTCCCCAGCCCCTCCTTTATATTCTTTTAAGGTAAGAAGTCACCTGTGTAATGCAGATGCCCCTGCTCTACTAATACTAGAAACTGTCACCTGCATAATGACTCCCAATCCTTAAGCCCTGTGCAATTTTTTCTATATTACTGATCACCTTCAAACATACTACAAAATTTACTGCCTGTTCTCCTTTGTCCATTTCCCTCCACTAGAATGTAAGGAGATCTGGACGGGCAGGTTCTCCATTTTCTTCTTTCGTGGTTTTCAAGTTTCTAGAACAGTGGCTGGAGCATAACAGGTGCTCTAAGAATTCTTGTTGAATGAGTGAATGAAGGAATGGTTGAAGCCTTCTGGCCTCCTCCTTCTCACCCACCACAGCACTTAATCACTTCAGCTTCCCCTAAACTTCTGAAACTGACCATGGGCAAACAGTTTGAGTCTGAGTCTGTTTCACTACTGCTAAATAGAGGAGATGAATGACTGTATTTCTCAGTGTGGATGAAGTGAATTCTTGAGAACAGTGCTGGGCACGTGAAGTCCTCAATACATGTTAGCTGCTATTGTTATTAAGACCATCTCCCAGAATACGGGGCTTAGTGTGTGGTGAGTGGGAATGAATGAATGATGGAATAGCTCCTGGCTGCTTGACTAGCAAGCAGAGACTGGGAGGTACGAGGGCACAGGGAGGAATAACAGGTCAGACCTTGAATGGTGAGACTGGGCAAGGTGAGGCTGGAATGGGAGGGCCCATCAAGCAAGGATGGAGGCTCTGTGGCACCCCCATGAGGAAGAGTTTGGAACTGAATCTATGGAATAGGAGCAGAACTGGGGACTGGGTCTGTGTTTTGGGAAGGTGTGTGGAGAATGGATTATTAGGAAGATCTGAAGGAAAAGAGGAGGCGGGGGATATAGACTCATTTGGAAAGGCATAATGAGCCTTGGGTAGGGTAACTTCAGTAGGAACAGATGGTGGGAACATTTTGGCGGCAGACTCATCAACAGGACTAATCTCACTTTTATCATTAAAAAGCAAACTCTGTATCAACTCCTTCAAAGCAAACTCAGGAAGATGTTCTACCTTTTAATGCTCTATCAGGTAACAAAAACATGAATGATATTAATTCTTACGTACTATTAACTTCTAAATGGACTTTAAATTTTATTAACAGGCTCTTCAACTTCTTATTCAATAGAGAAGTGGACTGTTTTTCTCCTGGGAGAATGTTTAGACTAGGAAAAAAAAATAAAAGGAAATTCTTTCCTTGCTAGGTAATAAAAGAGAGATGAAGCGAGCATGGCCAAAATACAAGGTGAGAGAAAGCTCTGGAACCTTCTGTCATTCAAGGGTTCCCGTCAAACCTCAGCAATCACTGCAGCAGTTTCTCTTAAAGGTTAGAGCGGAAATACACAACTTCTCATGAAAGCCCGTCTAAGTTCTGATAGGAGGTGATGATGGTTTGAAAACTTTGGCATTTCCAGATGGTAATAAAGCAACTCTCTAAGCAACAGAAGGGCAAGCCTTTGATGAGGCTGCAAGGCCAAATGAATTCGGCAGCTGGAGTCAAGACGCCAAAGATGAAGGCTCCTTTTCTACCTATATTGGCCACCAATTGGCGGCTCCCACCCCTTAAACTAAATTGCCTTCCCTCTTGATCCAGGAAATTTCACAATTGGTTGTCAGTCTTTGATGCTCAGGTGGTGTCAAATATTTTAAAACCAACAACCCCCCCCCCCCAAATTCTAACACCTCTTTGCTCCCTCCTCTGGTTCCCTGCTGACTTCTCTTCCTTACTAGCCAGCTCTAGGATTGCCAGTCAGGTGGTTATTATTGTTAGTATTGTTATTTTAAAGTAGTTTTCATCTCCTAGAGGCCATATCTACAGGGAATATTTTTTAGAATTTTGCAGGGCTGGACACATAGCTCAGTGGTGGAGTATTTTCCTGGCACATGTGAGGCTCTGGGTTTGATCCCCAGCACCACAAATAGTGAGGATAATAATAAAACAATTTTGCAATTTCCTTTTTTTTTTTTTTTTTTTTTTTGTGGTGCTGGGGTTGTGAACCCAGAGCCTTGTGCTTGCAAGGCAAGCACTCTACCAACTGAGCTATGTCCCCAGCCCTGCAATTTCCCTTTTTAGGACAGGTCTGCAGTCTGCAGAATCACACAGGTGTTTTAAATGCATAAATATGCTCCATTCCTGATTACTTCCACCTCTGAGATGCAATGGCTATTTTCCTGTCAATTCTTTCTTACAGCCAAAGTCAGGTCCTGAGAAGTTTCCTTTGCTCTCTGAGGTGAAATGGCAGCAGGGCCAGTCTATATGTCTGAGGTTTCACTTCTACCCCAGGGAGATGTTGTGGGTGGGAGTGTGCAGGTTCAGCAGCACAAGTTCCTACTGAGTACATGGAAACATTTGTATTCTTTGATAACTTGCTTTCATTGGGGGTGTTTGCCTATGGTCAACTTAATCCAGTAATTCTCAAAGTGTAGTACTGAGACAAGTGACATCAGCACTAGTATCACCCGGCACAGGGTAAACATGCAGATTCTCAGGTCCCACCTCAGACCTTCTGAATCAGAACCTCCAGAGGGAAACCCAGAAATCTGTTTAAATAAGCTGTCCAGGTAATTCTCATACACAGGAAAAAAACACTGATTTAAATGTCTGCTTCAACTGGTGTGGTTCATCAGGTCCCTTCACTTGGAGTTCAGTCTTTTGTCTTTGCTTCCCACTTCTGCAATGTGAAGTCACCTCATTGTAAGTTTGCTGCGACCCTGTCTGCGGCAGCTCTGTTTCAGGCAGAAAGGATGGAGGAGAGAATGCTGCAGGAGTCTGGGGAGGAAATTTCAAACCTGATGGGGCCTGCCTTGAATCCTCACACCTTTAAAAAGTGTGAGAACTTGCAACTGGAAAAAAAAAAAAAAAAAAAAACAAAAAAAACGAACAAACCCAACACCATTTAAAGAAAGAAAAAAAAAAGCCCTGTTATTCTGAAGGAGCAGCACAGCAAATTGAGGTGATAGTCATAAACCATTTTTGCTTCTGACAAAGAGAATGCTTCAGAGCAGGTAATGGTGTGTTAAATATCAAAGGAGCAGACCAAGGCCGCAGGGACATTTCATGTGGAGAAGAGTTGAGGTGGGGAGAGGGAAAGGATGTCATGGGGAGGGTCAGGAGTAGAACCAAGGCAGGGAACTAGGAAGGAGCATTTGGATAATCAGAGCCGCCCAACAATGGGTGGCAACTGAGGTAATAGGGAACCTCTGGCCCTGGGAGTATGTAAGTCCAGGTGGCCCAGGACAGAAATGCCACAGTGAAGGCAATTCTTATATCAGGGTTTGCACTGCTAGGGCCAATATTTTGCAGATCTTAAATGTTTTTTCAGCAGAACTCTTTCTTCAAGCGAGATAATACACCATGATGCCTCAATTTATAAAACAGATCACAGAGGGGTCTCTTGGGTGATCCCTGGGATAGGGTTCCTGGAGCTCACTCATGTGGCCTCTCCCTTATCCCCAGGACACCTCTTTGGAATCTCTGAGGTGAGTACCATGGTCCCTTCCAAGGAGAACTTCTGAGTCTGGTTCTTTGATGTCTTTTCAAACCAGGCTTCTGAGGTGCCTGATTGTGGTGTCACCAAGATGACACCACAGGGGAGTGGAAAAACCCTGAGTGTGTGCTGGGCAGCAGCTTCTTACCTCCCAGGCCCCCTCCAGGGATGACACACAGTGAGGGCTTTCCATGTTGAGGAGGGGCAGCAGAGGGCAGAGGCTGCAATTCGAGCTTTGCCAGAAGGATGTGGCAGCCAGTTTTGGGGCAGACAGGGCAAAAAGCAAGCAGGCCTGGGCCAACATGTAGGGCATGGGTAGAGGGTTTGGCCATGCCCTGGAAACCCATCTTGCAGGTGCCCAAAGGCTGCCCTGAGCCTGTCCTGGTGGGGTTGCAGAAGTGAACAGGGGGGACTTCTCCAACTCCAAAGGGGCCAAATGTGAGATGCCCTTGGACCTGTGGTGGGGGGCATCCATCCAGGGCCCTCCCTTGTGGGTTCTGAGTCTGTTTTTTTTTTCCAACAGAACCAGAGTTTTGTCATAAAATTCTTGCACAACTTGAGTTTCTGGATTATAAAGTCTTCTTTATTTTTTTCCATAGTGATGATAGCTCTAAGTATCTAACAGGCAGAAAATGTTTTCCCTTCAGAAGAGTAACAAAAAGAATAACACCAAGGACATTTCATTACAGGGCAGTGGCTTCTCTGCTTGGCAAGAGGCATGGCTGTGACCTAGAGCTGTTTTTATTTACTGAAAAGACAAGACAAGTATTCATTCATTCAACATATATTTGCTGGGTACATAGAACATGGGGGATCTTCAGTTGCCTTCAACTCTGAAGGCACCTTTGATGGAAAGGAAGATGGAACTAAGAAAAATCACAGTCTGGGTATCCCTGCATTGGTTTACACAGGCTGCTACCTTGTCTGGCTGGTGAAGATAAGAAGGACGAAAAGCCTTCCAAGCAGAGTAGAACCCGTATTGTAAGCACAGTCAGGGAAGTGTGGCGCTGTTCCTGGAAGGAGGGGGGTGTGGGAGGTGCCAGGGAGAGGGCCCCCAGAAGTTCATGTGTGAGACAATGCAAGAAGGTTCAGAGGAGAAATGATTGAGTTGTGAGAGTCCCAATCGGTGAGTTAATCCCCTGATAGGGATTAACTGAGTGGTCACTGAGGTGGTAGGGTGTGGCTGGAGAAGGTGGGAATTGGGGCGTGGCTTGGGGGTATATATTTGGATTTGGCCAAGGGGTCTCTTTCTCTCTCTCTCTCTCTGTTTCCTAATCACCATGATGTGAGCTGCTTCCCTCCACCACCCTCTCCCGCCATGATGTTCAACCTCACCTTGAGCCCCAAAGAATGGACGAAGACCTCTGAAACTGTGAGCACTCAAATAACCTTTTCCTCCCCTAAAATTGCTTGGGTCTGGTCTTTTAGACTCAGCAGCAAGAAAACTGCCTAATTACAGCCCCAGAAGTTGGCCTGATGGGTGGGGTGGGGCAGGAATAGGGAGGGCACCCTATGCTGATCCTAGGACTTAGGACTTTATCCTGCACGTAATCAGGAGCCACTGATGGATTTTAAGCAGGGTAGAGTCATGACCACATGCACTTGAGAAAGACTCTATGAAATGATGCAAAACCTAGGACTTGCATCCAAATAAACTCAGACCAAAATAGAAAAGGTAATTAATTTAAGGACTAGTCCTAAGAGAAAATGTCCCAAATGTGTGTACTACCACCATGCAATAGGCAGCACTAAAAGAAAGAAAAATACTATCTCCATATATGTATGGCATGTTATTAGGGAAAAAAGTGAGTGTGTGTATAATATTTATCTAAAGAAAGGATACAAATATATAATCACATCTGCTTATGTTAAAAATAGACAAGCAAATGCAGTCTGTAAAAAATTAAAAGATAAAAAAATAGATAAGCAATGGAAATGGGAGAAGAAGGAAAAAGGAGAGGGAATAGAGTGGAAGAGACAGAAAAAGAATCTGGGTTCATTAGAATATACCTAGTTTTGTATATTTTACTTTGGAACCAAGTAAATATTTCATGTAATTAACAAACAAAATTAAATAAAAAAGGAATCCCTAAAATGAAAAAGAAACAAATGAACATTAATGTGCATCTGATTGTGGAGCAAACACACAGAGGAACTGTTCCAGGCATGGTCTTTTGATGATCCAACCCTGTTGGGATAGAACCTACAGACAAAAAGAACTGCAAACAGAAAACGAGTCAACAAGACCTGAAACCGTCTCCAGCAATCACTTGGCTGGGAGAAGAATAGGTACTGGTGTTCTGAGACTGCTGCGTGTATAATTGGGATGCAGCAAATGGAACATTAAATGAAATTCTAATTCCAGAATCCCTGATGTCTCTAAGAAGTGAGATTTGTGACATGGGAGAAAGGAAATACAGGCGGAAGAATAAAAGGTTGTACAAAATCCCTGTAGCCCTGAATTTGAATTGAAAGCGTCAGTAGAATTTATGATGTATTTTATCTTTAACACCAACAAAAGCATGTTTCCTAGCTCTGACATCTGAAAAGACCCAGGAACAATTACTAATTCAGCAGCAATGAGCAATGTCCATGTCATTGTATTGAAATACTATTTCCCAATTAAAGAAAAAGCATTCGTTGAAAAAAAAATGGTTCATTCCAGGTCTGGGACAAGAAAATGGACAAGAGGGCCTCGAACATCTGTCATATCAGAAAGCAAGGAAGTTCTCCAGGACACCTCGGATAGAGTTCAAAGGACTCAGGAGTCAACTTGAAGAGCCCCCCCACACATACACTTTGACCAAAGATGGGACAATATATTTTAGCATCAATAAAGGTGATAATGTGAAGTACTAAAATACATCAAATATCCTTAACTCCATGAATTCATAGTGACATCAAAAAAATCTAATTTAGGGTCACCTCTGCAGTATTCAGTGTTTTTAAAACAGATAAAAAGAAATAGTTAATATTCATCCCATTTTTCCTATAAGAGCAACCAAACTGCAAACGAGGAGAAATTTCACTTAACAGAAATCATTCGACTCATAAATCAAGAAGGAATGATAGAATTGGAATAGCACCAGTTGGCAACCCCCAATTAATTTCTGGGTGGTGGCATTGTTGAGCAGTATCTGCCAGTATCACAAATAGAGAAAATCAGACATTACCGTCTCCTATGAAGTATTTGTGCCAAAAAATTCAACCAAAATCAAGATTTGATTGGCAGTTTACAGGAAATACAAGGAATAAAAGAAATATTAAAGGACATCATGGGGCTGTCAGTCAAATCTACACTGTGGGGACTTCTATAGGATAAGTTATCTAGTTTCTTACATAAATAAATTACAAGGCAAAAAAAAAAAAAAAGAGATGGAGAACTAAAAGAATACTAAGAGAAATTACCACCAATTACAATGTGTGGAACTTATTTAGGTTGAGATTCAAACAATCTAAAAAAGTAAGTAAAAATTAAAATTTTTGCAGAATTTAAAAGACTATCAGAAAGTCTAAAATTGGCTGGATAGTTGGTGAATTAAAATGAATTGTTTTTAGAAATGACATTATGGGTATGGTTTTTTTTCCAGGAGTTTGGAGAGGAGGAGAAACAGCAGCAATGCTCAAAATTCTCTTCAAAATCATCATCCTCCTTCAGTCTCCTCTCTGGTTAGAATAAGCCTGTTATTCCAAACCCAGAGCCAAGGCAACATGAAGCTGAAAAACAATTTGGAGGGGCAAAATATATTGTGAACAATATATCATTACATCAATGAGGTCTACCATTTCTCAAATTCTAGAATTTTCAAATACAATTAAAAAGAGTACTGAATTGGGACTGGTGTTGTGACTCAGTGGTACAGTGCTTGCCTATCGTGTGTGAGGCACTAGGTTCAATCCTCAGCACCACATAAATATAAATAAATAAAAGACATTATGAGTTCATCTTCAACTAAATAAAAAGAGCACTGAATTATTGAAAACACAGAAATACCTTCCAAAATTCTATGGGAATATTCAAATGATACAAATTTAAATTAACATAAGTGTGATGTTATACAATCATATTGGTCTATGAAGTTAGGGTCCAGATTTTAGATTAAAATGTTTCCCAAATATCCTAAAAATGAACAAAGAATTTGAAGTCTTACATGCAGGTGCCAGGGAATCACATGATCATTTTATCAACACCAGAGGCAACATCACAATGTTAAAAGTGAGCATGCGTTTATACATGTATGTTTAACTTGTGGAAATGGTATCGTTACAGAATTGTATCTGGTGGCCCACATTTTTCACTAAGCACTTTGATTTTCAGATGCATGCATGTCACTGCCTGCGGTGTAGCACCTCAGCCCTGTTGGTTTATTCACTGGCTCCTGACTGAGGGGCTCAGGCTGCCTCTCTGTCCCCAATCAGACACAGGAACAAGATGTCTGGGTCTTAAGACTGAGATGGAGGTTTTAGTTTGGAAACCTGCAAGCACGAAAGAGGCCAAAACTTCTTCCCTGGGCCTGAAAGGAGTTTTCCCCTTCTGCACATCTGTATATCTCAGGGTGGGGGGCATCTGCCTCTTTCCCTAAGACTGAGGAAATTTGGGGTGGGGCAGGCAGAAGACAAGAGCAGGGACATCTTGGGATCGAGTTATGCCTCCTGATTTCTGCAACAGCCCAGGCCTGGGACATGTCTGCGGGGAGAGGCTTCACTAACTGTTGAACTGAAGCCACCACAGGAGATCTGACTTCCTGCATGAAATAAAGCTCAGAAGTGCCCAGATTGGCTCTGGCACCAGGCTCTTCACATCCTGAGACTGGGTCTGGGGGTTCTTGCTGATTTCCACGGTCACACTCCACTGGTCTCCAGGGGGCACTGTTCCTCCAACATCTGAGGGCCTGAGCCTGAGCCAAGTGTATGCAGCTCCCAAGTGACCGGTGCCAGCTCTGTGGCCGGTGCCAGAGATGGAGAAGACCTCTCAATAAAGACTTTGGGGATAACGAAGGAAAACGGGCCCAGGCAGAACCCAAACCTGGACAACTCCTTCAGGGCATAGCTTGTCCACCTCCTGCCTTGCTCCAGTAGCACCATCTTTCCCCTCTGGCCCCTCTTATTCATCAACAAGCAGGCCAAGAGTTACAGAGCCTGACACCATGACAGTGATGTGCCCTGAGACTCCATCTTTTGCCTCCTCTCTTCCCCAGCAGCGGACCAAGATGGACTTACAAGTAGATACAACCACAACTTCTGTATGTATGAAACAAGTGGAAGAGGGGTGGGGAAAGGATTTTCTTTCCTCTGCACCCTTGTCCCATGGGTGTGGCTCTGATGGCCCACTCCTGTATGCCTGTCTCAATCGGATTGATAAACAGCTCCTTCATTCAGTCAGCCTTTCATTTAGCAGATGCCCCAGGCAGCTCCCTCTGTGGCTGCCATTCCTGGGCAGTGCTGACACCTTATCACTCCTACTGAGATCTCTTTTTAACTCCAGGTATTAATTCCCGCATGATACCTTGTCCTTCACCTGCTTCACTGAACTGTAAACTCTTCAAGGGAAGAAACTGCTGTCTCTTGACCATTCCACAGCCCCATGGAGCTCTGCCTGTGGCAGGAGTCAATGAATGTGTCACATAAGCAGGACAAACGCAGGCACTAGAAGGAAAACACTAAATCCTGGCTTGTCAGGCCAGGACTTAATCCCACCTCTGACACCTCATTGCTGGGTAGTTTCTGGAGAGTTACTTGTCTTTCTCTGGGCCTCAGGATTCCCAACTGTAACATGGACTATCATCCTTGTCCTGGCTTCCTTACTGGGCTAAGGCAGGTGGGAGATTATGCAGGGGTGGGCTGTTACTGACATGGTTTTCTGCAGACAGAAGTGAGGCCATTTTGTTTCTTGGAAGCTCTTGGCTGTAAAAACTGAGCAAAGCCAATATGTGGCCACCTGCGCAACCCCCAGATGCCAGACCAGGGGGTTAAGTTAACCGCAGAGGTAAGGTGTGATGGCCAGTGAGCTGGTGCTTGTGTCTGTATGAGTCTGGGTGAGATACTCGTGCCCCTGGGCTTCCTGCCAGTGTAAAGAAAAGACAGTGGTTCTCCTCAAGCTGGTGGCCACCTGTGAGGGGTCAAGTGGACATGGCCTTGCTTGGCTGGCTTTCAATCCTACAGTCCCCCAAGGCTCCACACTGCCTCTAGTGAGTCAGGGAGATGTTGGGAGGTATGAGTTGAGATGTCATTATCATGGGCTATCTGAGTGGAAAGAGATAGCTGAGCCCCTCTGAGAACCAGCAGCATCATTTCCCAGAAGGAAAACCAAGGTTTATCAGAAGAAGGGATTTTCCAAGGTCATCTCTCTAGTCTTTAAGATGAAAAATATGGTTTGGAAACAGAGAAGTTTGAATCCCAGGTCTGTCTATAGGAGAAAATTACAACTCCTTTGCCCTTAGTTTCTGCAAATGTTAATGGAGGATTTCAAATCAAATATTTTATTGCTGTGAGGATTCGAGGAAATGGTGCCATAAAGCATCTGTTCTTGAGTGGCTGGAGATGGTTCTCCAAGGCAGTTGGATTCTTCAGAGAAAATTCCCTCCTGTTACTCAGGTGACAAGGCTGCTGAAGGCTTTGGGAGATAATGGGAGGTGGGGAGAAGCGGGGAGGAAACCGGTGGGCTTTGGGCCTGTGGGGGGAGGTGGCAGCTTCTAAGATCTAAGTCAGGAGGCTCTGATTCCACCCTTTCCTGTCCTTTCTTTTCATTACTTTACTCATTCATTCCACGGAGCTGAATTGAGTAACCATTCAGGGCACATTCTGTCCCGGATGATGTTCAGAGAGGACTAAACCCCAATTGCCTGGTGGGCACCGGGGCGCACACCTGTAATCCCAACAGTTTGAGAGGCTGAGGCAGGAGGACCACGAGTTCATGGCTAGCCTCAGCTACTTAGCAAGGTGCTATCTCAAAATATATAAAAGGGCGGGGATGTGGCTCAGTGGTTAAGGGTCCCTGGATTCAATCCTCAATACCAAAATAAGTAAATAAATAAATAAAATCCAATCGCCCCCGCCTGCACGCTCGCAAGTGAGCAGAAGTTGCCCTCAGAGTGAAAACGCCTTGGGAGCTGTGTGCGTGAAGCAGAGGAACCCCGAGGGAGTGGAGCTGCAAAGACTCACGCTTCCTCGTTGTTTTTTTAATTGCAGAGTACATTTTTATGACTGAGACCAACTTGCATCATTTATAACTTACTAGTTTTATTTGACAGTAAGTCATAAACATTTGCCCCATGTTATTATAAAACTCTGTAAATCTTCTCAATGGCTGTAATGTGTTTTCAGTAGAGCAATGTCATAATTTTATGGGGCTTGGACATTTAGGTTACTTTCAGTTTTTTTCCTATGAGAAATAATACTGTTATGAACATCTTTGTTTTTAAAATTGTGTCCCGTTTTTCTTGTTATTTCCTTGAGATACATTTCTAATTGTAGAATTCCATACAGTTTGTCAATATTTAAAAATCCCTTACTAGGGCTGGGGATATGGCTCAGTGGCAGAGCACTTGCCTTGTGTGTGCAAGGCCTGAGGTCTGATCCCCAGCACGTCAAAAAATATAAATAAATAAATAAATAAATAAATAAAAATCCCTCAATAATCCAGCAATACTTATTGCCCAAGTGGCTTTCTGAGATGGTCTTTGTGTGTGCCCTGCGGTAACAGTGGCAATGTCAACCCTTCACTTCAGTCTCTGCTCCTTCACTTGCTGATCACACAGCTATGGTCCCATCAGCTCTCTCCTGAGACCCTTCCTCCTGCTGTGTGACGCAGTGATGGTACTCTCCCCACTCAGCCTTGTGAGGAGCAAAGAGAGTGAATGTAAAGCACACAACCCCACCAATCCAGGCAGAATGTCTCTACACTGACCCAGCAAGGGTCCCCAGGAACCCAGCAGACAGGAGCAGAAGGTCAAGGTCAATGCCCAAGGTCAGAGAAGGCAAACAAAAGCCTCCGGGGCAGACCAGAGTGGGGAAGTGATTGCCAGGCTGCATAGGAGAAAAGGAGAGAAGAAAGGGAAGGAGAGGGAAGAGAGAGCTGAGGGATCCAAAGAAAGGTCAAGACCAGGAGATGAGCTAGGCACAGTGGCACACGCCTGTAGTCTCAGCAACGTCGGAGACTGAAGCAGGAAGATTGCAAACTCAAGTCCAGGCTTGGCAACTTAGCAAGACCATGTCTCAGAATGGGGATGTAGCTCAGTGACAGAGCACATGCCCAGGGTGCGCGAGGCCCCGGGTTCAATCCCTCATACTGCAAAGTGAATCCAGACACAAGTACCTCAAGGTTGGCTAGAGGGCACGAGTGGGCACTAGGGGGCTCTGACAGGCTGCCTAACATCTGATTCTGCGGCTAGCTCATTGCACAACCCTGGGCAAGAGCCTTGTCTTTTCTGAGCACTGACCTACCTATCTGTAGAAGTGCATGGCGTCCCTCCATCGTGGACACCCTTGGGCCTGGCAATGCCCTGGAGAAATGAATGACTCCTCCCAATCTGACCCCCGAGTAAGTTCAAATATCTATCCAAATAAGTTTCTCTGCTGGACAAGGAGACAAATTTGCCCTGGAATTCTTGGAACAAAGGGAAGACTTTTCTGGGGGAATATGGGAACAAAGTTCAGAGGGAAGGGGCATAATTAAAGAGTGACCACAGCTGGTGAAGAGTGGACCGAGGAGGGCAGAGGTGGGGAGTGCCCGGTGGGGAGCCCCAAGGTGGGCAAGGAGAGTCATGGGGTGGCAGCTCACACTGTGCCTTAGTACAATTACAGAATGGGCCTCCTTTGGCCAGTGAAGTCCCACATTCACACCACTGGGCTGGAGGAATAAGGTTCTGCAGGAGACGCTGAAACAGAGTTTGGAGCACGTGATGTTTATTAGGGAGCCCCACCTGTGAATGGAAGCAGGCTGCGGTGGATGGAAGTCAATCTGTTCTACAGCTCCACCAGGGCTCAGCAAGTCAACAGAAGGAGAAGAACTCATGGGGTGGCCCAGCATCAAGTCTAATGCCTCTACTTCATACCCCTGCCTTATTTGGTCACCAGATGTAGGCTGTCCAGGAAGGTCATGAGGGCATGAGGGGGAGGCAGCTCTCTGTAGCTGAGGCTCTCTGAAGGAATGGACAGCGGAAACTGTCTGCTGACCACCCTTCCGGCAGTCAGTCCTTCCTTTAGGGAGATCTGGACCGTGCATCTCAATGTCCATCATACCTGGGGTGGTGGAGCACCTGCACAGAGCAGGCTGTGGAAGAGACACTAGAGAATACCAGCTGTGACTTGTCCAGATGCTTTGAAAAATGCGAATAGGGAAAAGAAAATCAAATACTGGGTCATTGTGTTTATAGCCAAAGGAGTTCCGCTCAGGAGAGGCAGATCCTCTGAGCCTGCTGGTTCCCGATTTTTCTGGCCTAGAAGTTTTGAAATGTCCAGCTCGTCATATCTCACCACTTCCCCTCCCCCTGTGCTAGTTCCTGGGTCTGCTAATAGGCATTTTTTTTTTTCCCAGATGAAAGGGTCACATCATTCTTTAGTTCTATTTAAGGCAAAGAGGATCCTTTCTCTTCTTTCTCTATTTTTGTGTAAATTGGCCATGAGGACTTGAAGTCAGGGAGAGAGGAGGCAGCCTTAAAAAGGGACACAACCCGAGTCCTCAAGGGAAAGGACCCTCTGGCTCCAAGGCCTTCAGTGCCCTGCTAGTGTCCTGAGCTTGAAGTCCAAACCCATCCTGGCACGATGCTTGCATGAGCTGGCTCTGCTTCCTCCCAACCTGGCATAGAGTGGGGACTCAGTGCATGTCAGTGAGTGAATGCAAATGTTTATTATTAGTAGTAATGATAATAGTAATAAAAGGATTCATGTCCCTCTAGACTACTGCAAATCATGGGCACCCTTAGGGGCTCAGAACCAGCGATAACCTCAAATTTCTTGGCTTATCTGCTCGCACAAAACCTTGACTGTCTCCTCAGAGTTTACTCCAGATGGTATATGGGACACAAGAAATAAAGAATAATGGATTAAGAGCAGAAGCTCTGGACTCACCACTGAAAGTAAGCAGGGATCCTGGGAGAAACATTGATCCCAATGCTGGGGCAGGTAACTTATAAGATGAACCGTACACATGTTGTGCCAGAAAGTAAGGACAGGCTCAGTAAATAATGGGACCATAGCAGAAAGAAACAGAAGACCCTAAGGGGTTCGCCCTAGCTAAATCTGGGACAATTTGTGCATGATAAGAAGCAATAATAACAACAGATTATAACTCACTGAATGACATAGATGTTCCAGAGTCCACACTAATATCAGTAAATGAGGACTTAAGTGGGAAGAAGGGAACACTCTTCCTTATAGTGTAATAAATGTAGATGGAAGGATGGAATTAGAGAATCATCAACGTGTGCTAATACTAGTGGATGAGGTGTGGCAAGGGATAGGATCTACCTATTTCCACAGCCTCAGAGGATTTGTCTACCAGACACTTATTAATAATAAAGTGGAAACAGAAACTTTATATGAAAGAATGCTGGTGGATACCAACTTAGCCAGGTGATCAAAGTTAACGTCCCAATAATGGGCAAACCAATATCACATGTCTCCTAATGTGACGCCCTAAGAAGGCAGGAGCACAGAGGACAGGTCTTCCCCCCCCAAATCCATCCTCTGAATCCAATCATGAGGAAAGCACTAAACACAAATTCAAATTCAGAGACATCCTAAAAATTGGCCTGCAGGCTTCGTAATTGTTGAGGTCAGGAAATTCAAAGAAATACTGGGGAACTGTCACAGATGGATGGAGACCAGGAGGAAAAAAAATAGCTTTAAAGGATATTACAACTGATGGAAATAAATTTGAACATGGAGTGCAGATTATATAACGGCATTGTGTTGATGTTGTATTTGTTTTTTGTTTTCTTTCTGGGTGGGGGGTTGCGGTGCTGGGGATTGCACCCATCTGTGCCTTGCACATGCTAGGCAAATGCTCTGGCATTGAGCTTCACCCCAGCCTGATGTTAAATTTCTTAATTTTGAAAATTATACTGTGATTATGTAAGAGAAACCTGTTCTTAGGAAATACATACTTGAAGAATTCAGAGGTGAAAGTTACCATGCCTTCAACTTACTCAAGTAATATAAGAAATTAATATGCATAAAGAAATAATAATAAAGCAATGGGGTAAAACCATCTAATGAATTTGCGTAGCAGGAACAGGAGTTCTTTGTATCCTTCTCTAAGTTTCAAATTATGTCAAAATAAAAATTTACAAACAGACCAAAGAACTTGAGAAAATGTAGTTCTTACAAGCGAGCAGAGGAAGGTGTTGCCAAGGCTGGGCTTGGGAGGAAGCTAGGGAGGGGCGCGCCTGCATCGTAAGAAGGTGGGTCTTGTGGGTCTGGTGAGGGCTGTTGCCACTTCTCAGCTTAGTTCTGCGATTCAAAGTCCTGGGAGTCTGCGTGGCTGGGGCCAGCAGCAGCAGCATTGCCAGATCTAATATGCCCCTATCACTGTGGGTTCCAACCTACTGGGGCGGGACCTCGCCTTTTCATGTTATCAAACACTGAGGTTTGACATGATATACTTCTTTTTGATTTTTTTGTACTAGGGATTTAACCCAGGAGTGCTTAACCACTGAGCCCATCCCCCAACCTTTTTTCTTTTTTCCTATTGCTTTTTATTTCGAGACAGGGTCTCAGTGAGTTGCTGAGGGCCTCAGTAAGTTGCTGAGGCTGGCTTTGAACTCTCGATCCTCCTGCCTCAACCTCCTGAGTTGCTGGGATTACAGTTTATACACTTCTAATGTAAGCTTTGAAGCTTCCCTTTTAAACTATGTGGACTTTCTGGCGGTAACCACCTCCCCATGAGAACATACCTCTTGTGAAAGATCTCCTTCATCCCTCTCCGGAAGAGATGAGGAAATACAAGAAGCGCTTGATGCAGAGACCCAATTCCTATTTCAGGGATGTGCAATGCCCACAATGCTATAAAAGTACCACGGTTTTTAGCTTTTAGCGAGACACAAACAATAGTTTTGTGTGTTGGCTGCTCCCTGTCCCCTGCCAGCCTACAGCGGGGAAAGCAAGGCTTACAGGAGGGAATAGCACTAACAATAGCCTGAATCAAGACGAGTGGGAAAAAAAATCCCAATAAACACATTTAACATAATAAAATAAAATACGTGGACTCATCATCCCTGTTTTCCACCTGAGGAAACGGAATCTCAGCAAGGTGAGGCTGGGCTCTTTGACCCCTAGTGCTCTCCTTCCATTTCTCCCTCCCAACCTCCAGCTCCCTGGATGGGCCCAGGTCTCCCTGTTTGGTGCCCGAGCACATGCTGTTCCCTCAGCCCGCCCAGGGTCGCCTCCTCCTGTCTCTGCCTATTGATTTTCTGGTGGAGCCAAGATAGAAGTCAGCCTCTCTTGTTCTGAATCCCTGGTTCTCAGTGACAATTAAACACCAACTGGGCTGGAACATTTTCCAACTAAATTAAAATCAGTCTGGAGAAAGGATGCTGAAAAGCTGTTTAGAGGTTCTTTTGAGAGACAGTTTCCTGGAATGGAGGAAACAAAAAGCAGGCAGGGAGGTTGGCGGGGTGTGCTCCGTCCTCCCGTTTGCTGAGGTCAGCCCTTCTGTCTCAATCTGGGGCCTGTTTCTCCATCTGTGAAAATGAGGCAGTAAGGCAATAGCAGGGGTTCTGGTCCAAAGGTGCATGTCTGAACCCTAAAAACTGTGTAGGCTCCCTGACCCCACCTCATCAGTAGGTCTAGTCAGGACCTGGTCCTCTTCTTTTTTGTTGTTGTTTTTGTTTACAATGTCCACCAAAAGACTTTTTTTCCCACCCCCACCCCCCCGCCCCAAAGGTGTTCTGCTATTTGAGAGCCTCCATGTGTTCTCTGCTGGCCCTCCTGTCCCTGCAGGTCTCCACCCTGGCTAGCCTGAGGAGTCTTGAGACTCCCTGGAGGCGCCCCTCCTCCAGGTCTGCTGTTCTTCAGTTCCAGCCGCCAATTGGCCTCTTTGAACCTCCTCGATGTCTTTGAAGAATCCTGACTAGCACCTGGCTTCTGAAGACTGACAATGCTTGGAGACTCAGAGTCACACTCTTGTGGCTGCAAATGAGTAAATGTGAAAACTCCTGGTCAAGTTGGACGAGGCTGGGTGAGGGGGACGAGGACTTTATTTTTGCAACTGCTGGGGTGGTGAGGCAAATTGAAAAACAGAATCTGTCTCTGAGGACCCAGGGCCACACCCTCTGCCCCCATTGGGGGCAAGTATATTTCCTAGCATCAGGGGAGGAGCAGAGCCTTCACCCAAGAGCCCCACCCCAACCCCAGCATGACCCTTGGCCCCCACACTTCCTCCTCAGCTGGGGACTTCCTTTCTTTCCCCTTCCTCTTCATTCTGCTTCTGCTCCTCACCTCCAGTCCTACACTCTGGGGGGGAAAGACCTTCTTTAGTGATGGGACTCCAACATATCAACTGACCTCTCTGGGCCTCCCTTTCTTTATCTGTCGAATGCAGCCATGATGCCTCAAAGGCTGTTGGGAGGATTAGGTGAGACCCAGGGCACGTGAAGTGCTCAGCTCAGGCTTAATGCAGTCAGAATCCTAGGCTAGTACGGCTACTGTGCAACTCCCTTCTCACCTGGTCTCACCTGTGAGAGTCATTGATCAAGACCCAGCTCCCCTCCTGTGGGAGATGTCCTGGCCTGGCTCCCTAACAGGGCTTCTCTGTCCTTGTGCATACTGCTGTGACTCAGTACAGCTTCTACTACGCATGTCCCCAGACAGGAAGGCTCAGTTAACACTGGTGGATGCACTACAGTGGGCTTGTTCCATTCTGTGTCAGAGCAACTGGGTTCATAGCAGGTGCCCCAGAAGAGGACCCGTGCCTCTGGCCACCTCAAGGGAACCCACAGGTGTTTCTCCCAGGAACAGTGGACCACCATGGCCAGGTACTGAAACATCCCAATTCAGTCATGGGTAGCATTAGGGCAGTGTATCCAGCCAAAGTCTGAATGCCAACTGAGCAATGCCCTTCTGGCTACAATCTGTAGGCATGCCAAATGTTACTATTCCAGGAAGGAAATGCCTAGTGTCACCTGGCGTTCCTAGAGAGAGGAGATATTCTCAAGACAGAATGTAATCAACGAAAGGGACAAAACTAATGCCCCTTGGATCAGTGGCAGTGCCATTACCAAGTGAAATTCATGGCAAGGATCTCCTGGCTCCTTGTATGTCACCAAGAGCTTTCAGACCCTTTCTTTCCAGTCCCCTCTCTTCAGAAGGCTCCAAGCTCTTATCTCAAGTTCTTCCTGAATTCAAGTTAGGATTTCAGGCCCCCAACCCTGCCCTCCAGGTTGGCCTACCTCGGAGGACTGTTCCTCTGACAATATCTTCTCTTCCAGCCTTTGAAAACTTAGCAAACTTCTTCACACTGATGTCTATTTGCTTTCAGTCTTGTTTGAATTTTATCCATCAGTTCATTCATCCATTGGTCAGGGAAAACTTTCCTGAAGAGGTGACTCTTGATAAGAGAGGGGAAGGATGAGAAGTAGTTAGCATGGCCAAGGCAGGGGCTGGGATGGTGCAGAAAGAAATTTTTGGGCAGAGGAGAGAGCACGTGCAGAGGATCTGGGGTAGAAGAGATTAAGGCGAGAGGGAGAACTGAAGGAAGGCCCAGGAAGCAGTACCAGAAATTGAGGGGGGAGTATTATGGTTGGAAATTTTGAAGAACAGGCTGGAGCTAGGTCATATGGGATCTTTAGGCTATGCAAAGACAAGGACCAATAAGAACAATGGAAAATCAAAGCAAGGTGCCAGCTAGAAGGTGACATGGCCATATCGGGTCTGAAAATATCACTCTGTGATGGGGAGGACAGACAGTGAGCAGGACGGGCTTCACAGATATGCATCAAGTCCCACCGGCTCCCATTGCTCAGAAGGGAGCTGTACTCAGACTTCAATGCTCCGAGATGCAATCCTCAGTGGTGTTTCCTTTGTTTTTTAAATGCAGTCTGGTGGAACCAGGAAGTGTGCTTTAAGGGCTTGGTTCGTGTGTAGTCCTCAGCCTTTCCCTCCCACTCCTGCCTAGCAACCACCACTACCTTCTGCCTGCAGCAGGGACCTGAGGGCAGGTGTGGGGATAGTCAGGATCCAGAGCATCTCAGGAGAGGTCATGGCAGTCCCACTCTGACCCAGGTCCTTCGTGCTTCCTGGGCTGGCGTTCGCAACACCCATGGGGATTGCCATTCACTGTTAGTTGGGAAGGAAGAGCCATGAGACGGGGAGATGCCTGACTCAACTTCCCCAACAGGCTTGTGACTGGCAGAGAAACCCAGCAGTTGGTGGGTTTAATGTGCCATCCAGTCAAGAGGTGGAGACGGGGGAGTTTGTTCCACAAATTTTCCCATGTTCAAGGGAGTGCAACATGAAGTAGCTAACTAAAAAAAACCACCCAGATGTTAACATTCCCACTTTTGTGGCTAGTACCTTTGCTTCGGTTGCTTATGATGGCTCCAAAGGTTGGCTGGAATCGATCCAGCAGCCTGGCTGTGGCAATCAATCCCGGAACAACTAATTTTGCAATTTATTCTCAATCCGTGGACCTGCTACTTCTTGAATTCTTCAAACAGATGTGTTCAAATACTATGCAAAACAGGATAGGGCTCAGCCAGGGTGGGGTTCTCCCCCACAGCTTAGCCTGGGGCGCAGCTGCCGGGACCTAAAGGCAAATTGTGTTTTGAAGCAGCAGGCACAGTTGCTAAAAAGTGGTGATTTTCAGGACTGGATTCCCCTCCCCAAGGGCTGGGCCTGGGGTGGGGTGGCTGCTGAGGGCGGGACCTTGAACCATACAGTTTCCTTTCTTTTGGGGTTCTCAGATGTCTCAGTTCTCCTCCTTCATTCTCCACCTCTCTGATGTCCCACTCATTTGCCCCAGTTGACCCATCCAGGCCTCATTCTCCTCTCAGAATCATCACAACACCCTCTTCTGGTCTCACCCCCTCCAAGCCACCCCTCACCGAGAGGGATCTTTCTAGAACCTCTCTTTCAGTATGTCAGCCCCTCAAGGCAGAAACCAAGTCTACCTCCCCTCTGGGCCCCAGTCCCAGCAGGGCCTGGCAGGAGTTGGAGTTCAGCAGCATTTTTTGGGGTGGGCTGAGGAGAAGGTTGTGGAGGTCCCTCTGGTTGGCTCCCATCATCCTTAATAGTCCTGTCAAGGTATCCCATTCCCATGGCATTATGGTGAAATGTGAGCATGTGACCACTTCTGACCAACGAGACACCAGGAGAGGTCTGGCCGGAGACTGGGGGCTGGGGCAGGACTTTGGAGAAAATGTGTTCCTTTTCTTTCTTTGAGTCGTAGACTAGAGCTGCTGCAGCTCCTGACTTCCAAGGAGGAAGATCATCAGTGGAGGAGAAACTCAGAGAAACAGAACTGGGGCCGTAATGGACCCCTCTGCTCGGGACCCCTTGTGTGAGTGAAACACACTTCCTTCCTCTGAGACCCTCTAATGCGTGTTCCTTGCAACCCAAAGCATTCCCAGCTGGTCAAATTGCACAGTGAACATAGCAGAACACGTGCCAAGGCTGGATTCTCATCCCAGCAGCACCATCAGCTCCAACAGCCTCCATGGGCTCAGTTTTCCATCCATGATTGGGGTTCTAAAGGCAGAAAGGGAGAAAGGAAGGATGAAACCCTTTTTAGTAGAGGACTGTTGGTAGAAGACAACTGTGGAGGTTAAGAGCATGTGCTTTGGCATCACACAGACCTGGAACTGTACCAGCCCTCTGCTTTCTGGCTGTGAGACCTCGAGTGAGTTGCATGAACTAATCACTAGTTTGTTCATCTGTAAAGGATGAGTGCAGGCTGGGTGAGGATTAGATGAGGTGATCATGAAAGAAGCTTAATGGTGCACCTGGTGCTTGGTAAGTGCTCCCGTACCAAAGTGGCTGTTGGGTTTGCCCAGCCCTAGGAACTGCAAAAAGTGAGGGAAGAGTTGGGGAAGGAGACCTCTTTCTAGCAGAGAACTTCAGATGTTCCTTCCCCAGTTGCTCCAGCCCAGTCAGCATGGCCATCTGGATCAGTGCCTTGACTGGACCAATGCAAATGGGAAAGGAAGGCCTCATGGGTGGGATCCTGGAGGTTGACCTTGACAGGTGGAAGGATTTGCCCAGGGAAGGAAGATCTAGGAAGGCATGCCAGAGAGGATGCTGGTTGCAGAAAAGCAAAAGCGTGGAAGTCGGAGTGGGAAAGGCACCTCTGGGGAGAGGGAAGGGGCCTGTTTGCAGCAGATGTTTGTGGGAGGTGATGGAAGAAACACCTGGAGAGGCAGGAAAGGGAACCTGTGATGTTTTCTGCCAATCAAAGGGAGCCTTCTAGTAATGAAGGGTTTCTAGGCTGTCTCCAGAACTAGGGGCATCACCCCATCTGATAGATGATAGATGGGGACAATGACCTGGCCTTACAGGTGGTGTGCTATCAGGAGAGGTGCAGTCGCAGCAAATGACTTTCAGGGTTCAAGGTGACTTTATACCTCTGGGTTAGCAGCTGCAAGTAACAGAAAACTGGACTGGTTGCCATAATGCTGAAGAGGTTTATTAGCTCAAGTCCAAGGATGCTGGAAGTTAGGGCCTTCCAGGGCAGTCCCACGGCTCTGTAACTCTCCCTGATGTTACAACTCTCTTGGGTGACTGTTCTAGATGGCTGGGTGTGCCCCATCTAAACCCTGGCATGTGTAACTGGCACTTGAGAGCTTAGCTATTTCTTCTGCAGCAGCTCTCATCTCCCTTACCGCCCCAGTCAATTGCAAGGCAGACACTGGTGAGGGTGGTGATTTGCGGACGGTCCCTGACTCATCCTTTTCACCAGCCCACCGGGGGCTCAGGACTCCCTGCCAGCATCTTCTGCTGAGTGGGCAGGCTGGCTCCTCAGAACAGGGCCTCCAGCACCTGTCTCACCAAACTGGAGTTTCCAGAAGTGTTCTTGTCACTGTCTCTTTTCCAAAGACTAGAGGTAACAGATGGGGGAGACTGAGGCTCAGAGCATTGCAAAAACAGGTTGAGCCCTTTTTCTCCCTTCTGCAATTGGAACCCCCCAATCATTGAGGGGTAGGGCCCCCCAAAAAAGAACTGGGCCCCAACCTGGGTTTCCAGACTTCCATCTCTGTGCCTTTATAGTCCTATCTCTCTCTATCCAGTCACATTCATTGAGCCTGAAAATGTCATCTTCAGAGGGGCCTTCCCTGCCTTGGAGAGTACCTAATCTGGGGATTTGCAGTGAGGCGGGGCAGTGTCCATGAGGCCTCAGGCTGTCCCCCACAGGCTTCCCCCTCAACTCACCTCTGTGCTTCCAGTCCCCCAGAGCACAGCTGTATCTCCCCCAGACTGTGAGCTCTTGGACATGGAGCAGCCAGTCCTGGGTGAATGGTTGTTGTCCTGGAAAGCCCAGAGAATCTAGCCTCTTTGAACCTGGCTTGGAGAGGGGCTGGGCTGGGGGGTGATAGCCCCATGTGTTCCTGGACCCCTCCTTTGCCCACAAAGATGGGCCACAGGCTCCCTAAGTTGATGGCTCTGAGAACAAATTGGTCCAGGACTGAGAAGGGGCAAGCAGAGGCAGGCAGCAGGATGGCAGGTGGCAGGCGGGGCTGCAGAGGGAGCGGAGCGGCTCCACTTCCTGTGGGCTCGGGCCCTGGTGCCTGCCCTGGGGGAGGTTGCACAAACCTTCCTGCACAGGCCTCAGGCTGCCTCCTTGCCTGGCCTGTGCACAGCCCGCCTCTCCCCCTCGTCCCTGACGCCCACCAGGGCTGGCATCCCACTGCCTGCCCTGGGTCCTAGCCTGTATCCTCCATTACTGCGACTGGCGAGGGGCCGAGCTGGACACCGCAGCCCTCCCTTCCATCACTGGGCACAGCTCCTTCCTCATTTTGCTGCCGATTCTAACCCCAAACAAAACAGGTTGAGCCCTTTTTCTCCCTTCTGCAGTTGTCTCTGGCTTGTGGCTGCCTTCTGAGTGCTGCAGACGGCGCCGGCCGGGAGGGAGGGCCTGGGCCAGCTCTGCCGGGACTGGGACGGTGCTCCTGGCTCCTGGCCCACATTCAACCCTGCCCGAGGCAGGAGCACAGGCTTCACAGCAGCAGACGCCCGAGGATGATGCCCCAGCTACAATTTCGAGATGCGTTTTGGGTGAGTGAGGGGCCTCAGCAAGTCCCCTGGCGGTTGATGGGGTAGTGGTTCCAAAAGGAAAGTTTTCTTGTGAAAACAGTGGGTGGTTTGGGTCCTAATTTTTGTGGAGATGACCTGGGCTACAGATATTCCTTCTGAGTTGGTAGGTTATGGGGTCTTTAGGGCTGGGATATTGATTTTGCTGCAAATGTCACCCCTGTGGACAAGGGAACTCGGGCCCTCAGGGCTGAGTGTCCCCTGGGAGAGCCCTTACCCCACAGCAGGAGCTTCCCAGGAGAGTCTGACATGGATGGGGGCTTGAGGAGGCCACACTGACAGGGGCAAAGAAGAGGTCCGAGATTTGGAAACCAGACAAACTCGGGTCCCAGTCTTAGCTTTGTTATTTACAGGCTGGGTGAGCCTCTGTTTCTCCATCTATATAATGAAGATAAATACAAAGAAATGTACCAGCTGAAGGTGATCTAATGCCCTAAAGCGTCCAGCACCTTGCCAGGATACCTTCCCTCACCCAATGCCTCATCCCCTGAAGATCTCAGGGGTCTTGAAGGAGGCAGCCGGGCCAGACAGTTCCTTGCTTGCTTGCTTAAATTCAGCACAGGCGTAAATCAAATCCTTTCGCCCATGAAATAAGGGCACCTGGCCAGTGGTGGAGGTAAAGTGGCTTGGCCCAGGCCACGTAGCCTGCAAGTCCAGCTCGAACTCTGGCTCCCCCTGGTTTTTCCACTTGTCCTTCAGTCCTTTCTCTGGCCCTCAAGCTCTGGCTGTCCCCAGTGGCTTGTGGGAACAAGTTGAGACCTCTCTGGTTAGAACTGGTGAATGTGGCTGCCCGAGGGTATTGCCTCTAACCTCACAGTGGACTCCCTGGCCCTTCGCTCCGCCCAGCCAGTCTGGCCCTCCCTGGGCTCTTTCCTGGGGCTGTAGCCAGGAGGATGAGAGCTAATGAGCCAGGCCTTCCTTCCCTTCCAGGCCAGCTCTGCTTGGGGCCTGAGGCCAGCATGTGAGTGTCCTGCTTCCCCTGCCCAGAGAGCAGAGCGCCTTGACCAGGGAGGGCACCCTGTGGCTTGCTGGGCCTCAGTTTCCCCTTTTTTAAAAAAGAGGGTGTAGGACCAGCCCAGAGCTGATGGAGGCCCAGGTGGCTTGACCCATGCAGATCACCAGGGTGCTTGTGGTCTAGGCTGGCAGCCACCACCCCGGGAGGGGGTCTGGGGGTGTGAGTCATCACATTGCTGCCCTGATTTGGAGAGTAAAGTTGAGAAAGGGGTAGGACGTGGAAATCTAGGCAGGCCAAGAGACCCTGATCATTTTATCCCAAGGACCTCTGTCCCCACCCAGAGCCCCTGGGCCCACCTTCCCTAGGGAAAGTTGGGGCAAGGAGCAGCCATGTGGCAGGGCCTGGGCAGAGGGATGGGCAAGGAGCAGGGTGTGGGGGTTTCCTGAGTGGTATCCCGCCCCATTCCCTGCACTGGGTTGCTGCAGGTGTCATGGTCTCCAGGTGCTGCCCCTCCTCCATGGCTGCTCTCTGGGTCTGGGATGAGGAGACAGCTTCCCCAAGGAAGGTCAGAGCAGGGAAGGGAAAGAAGTGGCCAGTGGGAACCTTTCGCACTACGCCAGAGCAGAAGCCTTATGTCACTATCAGCATCACCTGCTCCCAGGTGGATTCTCGTGCCTCTCCCTGGCACTCGCCCCACCCAGCACAATAACAAATAACATTTACTAGCACTAAAGATATGCCAGACGCTGTCCTCAGAGTTGTGTGTATATCCACTCGATCCCTGCGACAACCAATACAGTAGAGGCTATTGTTATCCTTATTATTCAGTTGTGGAAAGTGAGGCACAGGGACTTAAGGGCTTGCCTAATGCTACACAGCTGGGATCAAACAAACCCCAGAAGGCTAGATACAGTGCCTGGATCTTCCAGGGTGTTTTGTTATCCCTCTGTCCACCTTGGCATATCACAGGATCTTTGGGTCTCAGGGTCCACATTGGGGAAATACGGGAAAATTTCGGTCTCTTACCTTTCACAGGGGTAAGAAGTTCAGCTGAGTGTGAATATGACAGTATTTTGAAGCTCAACTTACAGAAAAGACAAGTGTATTTTCTTTCAGGGGCAAGTGAGGGACAGAGCCCAGCCCACTTGGCCCCTCTTTCCAGCTTTCCCTCACCCCAGTCCAAGGTGCTGCCATTAAACCCTGCAGCCTGGCAGCATACTGAAAATGACTAGTCTTTAAATAGTGGAGGGAGAGCCAGGTGCAATGGTGCAGACCTGTGATCCTGGCCACTCAGGAGGCTGAGCTGAGGCAGAAGGAGCTCAAGTTTGAGACCAGCCTCTACAACTTAGTGAGAACTTGTCTCAAAATAGAAAATGACTGGGGATGTAACTCAGTGACAGAATGCTTGCCTAGTATGCTTGAGGCCTCTGGATTCAATCCCTAATTCTGCAAAAGGAAAGAGGAAGAAGAAAAAAGAAATCGTGAAGGAAACCCCTGATATCTTTTTTAAAACTTTTAAGTTGTTGATGGACCTTTATTTATTTTTATGTGGTGCTGAGGATTGAACCCAGTGCCTCACACATGGTAGCAAACGTTCTACTACTGAGCCTCAACCCCAGACCCAGATCACTTTTAATCCTACAGTAGTTCAGTTGTCTGGCAACTTCCTCTAACCAGATCACAGGCAAGAGCCAGCCCTGTTTCTGGCATTAGCTCATGATAAGGAGAGAAGCAAAAGTGGTTTCTAAGGAGTCAGAAATGATGTCACTAAGCTCTCACTAAAGTGCATATAGTTTACTAGTAGGAGATGCCATGGCTTATAGTCAGGGCCTATGAACTCTAATTTCACTCACAGTTTAAACAAGCTTGGTCATGGGGGTCTTTGAACAATAAATTAATAGAGGTCCTAACCTGATATACACTTGGTGATGGATAAATATTGGTGAATCTCAGCTGTTAGGGGCAGCCTCACACATCACTGGTACCTGGTAGCAAAGGAGACAGAAAAATGATAAAAAGCAGGAATGATGGTTCAAAAGTGGTAAGATCATTGTGTGGAAATAGACCAGTTCTGTCTCTCATTAGGCCTATATTTGCATTTCTGTAGTATGGCCACATGTTTTTTTTATATGACCTGATTTCAGCTGTGGCAGAGCATTCAGATGCAGGCTTCTGTGGGAGTGAGGCAGGGACAGGCTAACCCAGGGCGAGAGAAGGGATCATTTGATTTCTGCTACTCACGTACATGATGAAGAGCATCACTGCTCTGCAGGAAGTTTGTGGCTGTCAATGAGACAAGACCAAGGCTGAGAATACCAGGCATCCCAGCTGAGAAGGCCTTAGATCTCATATGGGTGGCCCTAGCACTGAGTCAAAAGGGCAAGAAAGCCCAAAGAAGGCTAGGTCTGGTCTCGTCCCACCCACAGCTGGCCAGTGGCCCTGCTCCCAGGGGGCAGCTGAACTGTACTGCAGTAAACATCTGTTTGCATTCTCAGCAATCCTCATCAATATCGTTGGAGAGTGGGGTGCATGCTAAATAAATATTTACCGAGTAAATGAATAGACAGTGAATGCCCCCCATTTTCTCCTTTCTTTCATTCTAGTTATATTCTACAAATATTTTTTGAGTAGGTTCTCAGCTACATGGCCTAAGCTGGACCCCTAAGGAGCTTCACCCTCACAACCAATCAAATGAACGAGACTTTCTTATCTTCAAGAATGTCACAGCTCAGTGCTGGAGCTGGAGATACCAAATCACTGGGCCCAGCCAAATGTGCTCTGAGAAGTTTCTAAGCCGTTCCTCTCTATGCAACCTGGACAGCCAGTGGCCTTTGTAAAGGCGTGGTTGGATGTTGCTTTAAGAGGGTAAAGATATGGACCAGATTTTATTGAGAACCACATCCTGTTCCTTTGGGGATAGCAAGGGCTGGAGGAGGCTGGATCACACACTGCCATGACCCCTCGCTTACATTTGGTGGGCATCACCTGGTAGGTAAGCGGGGAGCAGGTCTGAACCTTTTCCTTTGGCATGTGGTCGTATCTCTGTCTTTGGGGCTGTGCTCTAACATCATCTGGAAACCTCCGTGCCATGCTGAGAGGAGCTGAGCGTCCCCAAGCCCACTGAGCAGGGAGGACACCCCTGCTGAGTGGGGAGTGACTCACCAGGGATGCACATTGAGACTGAGGCTGGGCTGGGCCCACCCCTTCCCTGTGAGTCCCTCCAGCTGCTGGAACTTCTTCCCCTTCCCAGTCCTGGGTCTCTGAAGTTCCCCATTTCAGAAGCTACAGAGAAGGGGACTGAGGGGCCCCATTTCAGTTTGTTCTACAGCTGCCTGTCCCCACCCCAGAACACCGTGGTAGATATACCATAGCCTCAAGGCATCGGGAGAGGCTGATGTTTGCCTCTCCAGTTCTGTCCTGGGCTGTTAATGCTATGTATATACCTTTTAAAGAAACAAAACCAGGCCTGGCATGGTGGTGCACGCCCGTAATCCCAGTGGCTCCAGAGGCTGAGGCAGGAGGATCGTGAGTTCAAAGCCAGCCTCAACAAAAGCGAGGTGCTTAGTAACTCAGTGAGACCCTGTCTCTAAATAAAATACAAACTAGGGCTGGGGATGTGGCTCAGTGGTTGAGTGCCCCCGAGTTTAATCCCTAATACCAAAACAAAAAACAAACAAAACAAAACAAAAAAACCCAACAACACCAAGACAAATATAACCCCCAGGAAGGTGAGAACATGAAGAAAAATAGGTAAAAATAAATCTACCCAGAGTAGCACCACAGAGACAGGTGGTAATATATAAGTAAGTATATGTGTCTATCTATTAATAATTTTTTGTGTGTTTCCATAGATTATTTTACACAAGCAAAAGTATACTGTATATGTAATTTTGTATTTCCCTCCTTTTTTTCCTAGTATTTAAATTTTTATTTTAAATCATGATAAAATACATAAAACATATAACGGATCAATTGAATAAATTGTCTCTCAGACGTACACAGTTGAAGAATATGCCCCTGAATGTTTGTTCTAAAGTATACTGAACCTAAAAGTTAAACTTTCATATTAGTCAACAGGAAATTGTCCTGATAAATACAGTGAAAAGGAATTGAAAGCATTATTTCCAAATCGGCTGCACCTCATCATTCAGTCCAATATGAAGCCTGTCTGTTGCAATGGGCTCCTCTCATGGGCTTGTGCTTTACATTTGCTCTAATAGGACTTGGTGTTTGCAGTGTGGGTATGGAGAGGTGACTTGTGTGGTGGCACACCTGTTATTCCAGCTAGTTGGGAGGATGAGGCAGGAGGATCATGAGTTCAAGGCCAGGTTGGGCCGCATAGGGAGACCCCATCTCAAACAAAACAAAACCGGAGGGGACGTGAAGCTGAGGCTGGGGTGGCAACGGGCAACCTAAGCATGATGGAAACCAAAGAGAGACTGAGTATCATCACTCGCAGCCCATGCATCCAAGTGAATGGTAAAGCCAGGCTGAGCCATGCATCGTAAAATAGGTAGTGCCAAAGTTTGGACAGAATGTCCACCAATAACATCCAAATAACCAATAGCCGATTGATAGGTAGTGTCTATGATATCAAAACCCATATTTGCCTCTGGGAATTTAACTGGCACGGCAGGGTTAAACTGTTCAATTGACTCCATAAGATTTGCCATTTTAACCTTGTTTAAGGGTACAATTCAGGAGTGTAAAGTATATTCACACTGTTGTGTGACACTCCTGTATTTAGTATGAATACTTGTGGGTGTGAATGCAGGTTCTTCATCTTCAACAGTACCATTGTTAATGGCTGCAAAATTCTCTAGCTTTTGGATTTGTTAGACATACTATGATTTATGTGTCTGATTTCCTGTTATTGAACATTGAGGTTGCTGCCTATTATTTTTTATTCTAGGCAGTGATAAAAGGGGTAGATTTTTTAATATAAAGGGGTTTTGCTTGAGGACTACTTCCTTAGGTAGATTCCTAGGAGAGGAGGCATTTCAGGGTGAAGGAACAGGGCCAGTTCTCTAGTTCTTGGTATGAACTGCTGCTTTGGGACCTCTCATAGTCCTCTGGCTGGGCAGGAGCCTTTTTATTTGGGAAGGAAGGATCAGAATGACCTGGAAGTGGTGGGGCCTGTGGCAGGAACCAGAGCCTGCTAGGGTTTTGAGGGAGAATGTCCTGCAGGGTTGGTCCCCATGACCTCAAAGGCCAAGGAGACCAGAGGCTCTTTGTAGCCAGTGGCTAAGGAGCAACAGGGGCTTGTAGGTGGTGCGGGAGGTGGGAGCAGGCGACCCTAGCTACCCTGCCTTTGCTGCTACCGGCTGCCTCCCCTGCCATGGCTCAGGAGGAATGAGTTGGTATATGTAAAGAAAAACAAACAAACCAAAACCTCAGAGCCAAATTGTGGGTCTCATAAGCAACCTGTTGAGAAAAGTGGGAGGAATCAGCACTGATACGGGCGCAGGCTCCTATTCACAAGCAGAATCTCTCAAGGCCACACAGGGAATTAAATAAAGTGGTTCGCTGCTGGGAGAACGGGAGAAGAGATGGATGAGGGAAAGGGCTGGGTGGCTGTGAGAATTTATGTGGTACTTATTTTTATACTGTTTGATTTTTGAGTCATGTAAATGTACTACTTGTTCAAGAAATTAAATGAAAATGGAAAAGAGGACTTGTTTTTTAAGTTCCATGATGTTATCCTCTGAGTCCCAGCTACTTAAGTCATCCCCAGACGAGCAGCGGTGGTGCCCATTTGTCCAGTGTCTACGATATACCAGACCTGCCACAGCCACTCCACCAGCCCAGCCCACAGGGATGGATTGTCAGTGTCTTCCTGTCTCCATGGTAGGAGCCAGGGGATGGCAGGTCAAGGGCCAGGTCAAGGTCACACGTACTGGGTAGAGCAGTAACTCCAAGCTAGATCTGTCCTTGACTCTTTTCTCCATGATTATAGAGATCGACTAGTTGGTTCTTTGTTCAATTATGATTCACGTAGGATGATAGGGAGGCTTCCTGCATGTTATCATTGGCTTCCATGGATTTGGAAGAGGCTAATTCCTGCCGCCAATTTTCTGCAAGTAAATGTGAATTACATATGTTATTAGAAAGAAAGTGTTTAAAAATAGAACAAAGCAGTTTCTGCTTTCAAGGTCAAGATGGTATTTTTAGGCCAAGTTCATGGTTTGGTAGCATTGCCTCTTCCACATGCTCCATGTACACCTGGTGGTATGTGGGCCCCTGGGACCAAGTACTTGGTTCTACTGTGCTCATTCCACAGAATGTAGGCAGCCCTTGGAAGGTGCTGGAAGGTGGCAGAGGTTTGTGGTCATGATCACTCTGCTTCTGCTGGGCCTGCCTGTGGCCACCTTCAGGGTTGACTGGCTGCAGCATTCTGGGTCAAGAACTCAGCTCCACCTTCAGTGTTATTGCTGGTGAAAATAAGATCTTTGGTGACTTACTTGGTGTTCCAGGCCCCAGGAGCTCAGGTACTTTCCCTGGTTGCTCTTGGCCTCTACACAGAGCTGGGGCAGCCCCTGGGATGAAACAGGAGAGCCTTGCTTGGGCTTTAGAAGGTGAGTGAGAATTTGGGAGATAGCTGGAGAGCCAACGGCACTTCAGGTGGAAAGTCCGGCAGGGGCAGGGCTGTGGGAGGCGCAGAGGGCACAGAGGGCATTGTGCAAAGCGACTGGCAGGAAGGGGCAGCCCCAGGTGGATTGTGAAAGGTCTCTGCCCTAAGTGGTGGCAGAGACACTTTCTTCTGCCTTTTTGTACCTCTCTGGTGGCTGTTATTTCCTCTCGTGCAAAAGGGTCTGGCGGCTACAGGCTATGACCAGGATGTCTTCCTTCCTCCCTGAAGCCCGGCTGACGTTGCAAACCACAGGATGACAGGAACTTGGGGTGGAAACTGAAACTGCCTCATATGGAGCTGGAGACAGTGCCACCCCTTCCCCTGGGCCGCCCACACTGGGGCTCCCCTCTGTCGACTCCGTAAGGTCCCTCCCTCAGAAGCCAAGTGGCTCCCCATCCCCCAGATTCTGAAGGAAATGAGCTTTTTTGAAGCTTCACTTGTCCCCACCAGCCTCACTTGCTGGGTGACTTCAGAGAGAGTCATTTCGCTTTCTGAACCTCAGTTTCCTCATCTATGGGATGTTGGGGCAATAAGAGGTATGCTTACCTAGGATAAGGGCTTTGAGGGCAAGGGGGCTCAGGGCTGTGCTAAGGGACCTCCTACTCACCACAGTGAGTTGGACCAGGAACCAGTCTCGAGGGTCCCAGATTAATAATTGGATATGTGCCTGCATGTTGAGCCTTTGCTGTGGAACTTTCCAGAATGCCTCCTTCACTGTCCACCATCACCTATTCCATTCCACCTTGAGACAGTAGTTCCTTTGGTTTCAAATAACAAGATGATCTGTGGCATCTCATTTAACTCCAATAGTAGTCCTGGGAGGTTGGTGGTTTTTTGGTTTTTGTTTTTTTTTTGTAGGGCATTTTTTAATAAAATTTATTCTTAACTGAAACACAAAAACATAAACTTGGACATATTAATGGGGTACCATGTAATGTTTCAATTCACATGTACATTGATGTTCAAATCAGGCCAAACATATTCATCTCCTCAAACATCTGTCATTTTTTTATAGTGAAATTTTAAAATTCTTTTTTCCAGCTTTTTGGAACATAGCACATTGTTATCATTATGAGGCTGATGTTCTTAGTCCTGCTTTCCAGAGGAAGCTGGCTGGTAGAAGGGCTGGGGGTCTGGGATGCATCACACATAGGCTTTGGGGCTGGAAGGGGCCAGCTCCTGCCTTCTCAAGCCCGGGGTCAGAGACTTTTGAGTTACTGAGACAGCAGTGAGCTCAGTCCTGGCACTCTGAGCAGTGCGTGACAGAGAAAGTAGGCAGGTGACAGCTCCTTCCACTGGTGTTAACAGGCCACCCTGTATTGGGCAACAGGATGTAGCAACAGAGACTCACTGCCAGTGTGGAGATGGGGCAGGCTTCCCAGTTGTGGCCACAGGAACAGGAAACTGAGCCACTGCTGGAGAGGAAGAGAAGAGGTGATGGGCTGAGGCATGCTTAACATGTTCGAGGGACAACAAGGAGGCCTGTGTGGCTGGAGAAGGGAACAGAGGCACAGAGTAGGTGGAGATAGAGGGGAGCAGGGAGCCAGGTATCCTAGGCTGTAGCTCTCAAAAAGCCCAGTGCTCAGACCCGGCTGCAGATCGATTACATTCAACTTTCTGGGTTGGGGCCTGGGCAGCTGGATGTTTCAAAGTTCTCCAGTGCCTCAGACACTGGTGTAGGTGATTATGGTGATTAATCGTAGTTGCTGACCATGAGCATATGTCGGGCTTTTCCATCTGCATGACTTCATTTGACTCACCTGAGAGTGAGTAGAGTGTGGAGGTTCTGGTATTTGGGGAGATACCTATTTTTTATTTTTAAAAATTTTTTTGGTACTGGGTATTGAACCACTGGCGTGCTTAACCATATCACTGAGTCTTTTTAATATTTTATTTTGAGACAGGGTCTTTCTGAGTTGCTTAGGGCCTTGCTAAGTTGCTGAGGCTGGCTTTGAACTTGTGATCCTCCTGCCTCAGCCTCCTGAGCCAGTGGGATTATAGGCATGTGCCACTGCACACAGCCCAGTAAATGTATTTTAAACATTTTTAAGTGTACAATTCAGTGGTGTTAAAAACATTCCCTATTTTCAGAACTGCTATCATTCTCAACAGTAAATTCTCCAAACAGTCTATATTAGTCAGCTTTCCTTCACTGTGACAAAATACCAAAGAAAATAAGCCTATAAGGAAGAAAGGTTTATTTTGACTTTTGGTTTCAGAGTTTTCAGTTCGTGGCTGCTTGGCTCTGCCACTTTGGGCATGTGGCAAGGAGCAGGTAGTAGAGAAAAGCAGCCCACTTCATGGCAGCTGGGAAGCAAAGAGAGAGAGGAGGGGCCACAGCTCAGAATCTCCTTCAAGGGCACACCTGGTGACCTAGCTTCGTTCCACAAGACCCACCCCCCTCCTAAAGATCCCACTACTCCCTGGTGGCATTACAGATTGGACACCAAGCTTTCAATGCATGACCTTTGGGGACATTTAAGATCCAAAACATAACATTCCACATTTGATCTCTACTTTCTGTCTCTGTGAATTTGACTTCTAGGCACCTCATAAAAGTATAATCATATCATATTGGTCCTTTGATCTCTGGCTTATTTGACTTACTGTAGTGTCTGCAAGCCTCATCCATGCTGCAGTAAATGTCAGAATTTCCCCCATTTATATATATATATCAGTTTCCTTGTCTATGCATTCATCCACTGATGGGTGGCTGGGCCCTTCTTCTTTGTGGCTATTGTAAAGAATACAGCTATGAACTTTGGTGTACAAGTATCTGAATATGCCAGTACCATCCCTGCTTTCAGTTGTTTTGGGCATATATCTAGGAGTGGAATTGCTGGTTCACGTGGTGATCACATGCTTAACTATTTATTTCTATATGTATTGACGTATTTATTTTTGGAGTATTCAGGATGGAACCCAGAGCCTCATGCATGCTAGGCAAGTACTTTACCACTGAGCTCAACACCCAGTCCCACACATTTAACTTTTTGAGTAAATGACAAACTTTTTTAGAGTAAATGCTCCATGCTCCATTTTACATTCCCACCAGCAATTGGAAAGGGTTCCACTTTTTCCGTATCTTTGCTAACACTTGTTAATTTCTTTCTTTTTAAAAAAATCATAGCGATTCTAAAGGCATGAAGTGATGTCTGATTGTGGTTTTGATTTGCATTTCTCTAACAACTAATGATGTTGAGCATCTTTTCATGTGTTTATTGGCCATTTGTTTAACTTCTTGAGAATGGCTATTCAAGGGCTTTGTCTACTTTTTAATAGAATCGTTTTGTCTTTTGTTGTGAATTGTAGGAGTTCTTTATATACTTTGGATACTCATCCATTATCAGCTACGTGATTTGCAAATATTTGCTTCCATTCTGTGAATTGTCTTCATTCTCTTGATGTTGTCTTTTCATGCACACAAGTCTCATTTTATCGAAGTCCAGTTCATCTAATTTTTATTTGTTGCCTGTGTTTTAATGTCATATTCAAGAAATCATTGTCAAATGCAATGTTATGAAGCTATTTCTTTGTTTTCACTTTGGAGTTTTGTAGTTTTAGATGTTATATATAGGTGATTGATTCCTTTTGAGTCATTTTTTGTATATGGTATATGGTAAGGTTGCAACTTTATTCTTTTGCATGTGCATATCCACATTCCCAGCACTGTTTGTCAAAAGACTGTTCTTTGCTCACTGGACAATGGTCTTGTCACCCTTGTCAAACATGAATTGACCAAATGCTTGAGGGTTTATGTCTGACTTTTTGTTCTGTTCCTTTGGTCTGTCTGTCTTTATGCCAGTACCATACTACTTTGATCACTGTAGCTTTGTACTAAGCTTAGGAATCAAGAAGTGTGAGTTGTTGTCACAGTTTGGATCTGGAATGTCCCCAAAGGATCAAGTGTGAAAGGCTTATTCCTCAGTGCAGCAATGTTCAGGGGTGGGGATTTGAAGTGATTGGATTATGAGGCCTCTGACCTCATTGATGAATTAATCATAGCTGAATAGATTTTGGGGCTGGTGGTGGAAACTGTGTAGGGTAGGACTTAGTTGGAGGAAGCGGGTCCTGGTTGGGGGCATGACTTTGAGGGCTGTATCTTGTCCCTGGCCCCTTCTTCTTTCTCCTTCCTGGCTACCATAAAGTGAGCTGCTTTTCTTTGCCATGACCTTCTGCCATGATGTTCTGCCTTGCCACAGGCCCAAAGCAATGGAGCCAGCTTAGCATGGACTGAAATCTCTGAAACCATGAGCCAAAATAAATCTTCTCTCCTTTAAATTGTTTTTCTCAGGTATTTTGTCACAGCAACACAAAACTGACTAACACAATCCTCAAACATTTTTCTTTTTTAAGATTGTTTTGGCTATTTGGGGTCCTGAGTAGAGATGCTTTTGTTGGGACTTTCTGACAAATTCTCTTCACTCCCCAACCCTGGGCACACTTAGGGAGACACCCTACCTTAGAGAGGCCCCTGGAGTGGTTGGCTCGTTCCCGTGGTTACCTTATCTTCTGGCTTCCTGAGTAGGCTCATGACTTCCCTGAGGTGCCCCCAGCTCTCATTCTTCTTCCAGGAGGGTCTGGAGGGAAGACTGGCAGACCAGGTTACTGATCATAGTGGGCCCAAGAAATTGATGTCCTATCTGGATTTGAGAAGACTATGAAAATCAGCACTTCTAGTCCTTTACTTTGAGAACAACAGCCTCTGAAGCAAAAAGAGACTCCTTTCTTGGTGCCTTCTGAACATGTGTCCTTTGTCTTGGACCAGCTCTGAGCCTGTGCTCCCAGGCACAGGGACACTAGACGAAGGGTGGTAGGAAGGCCCAGAAGGTCAGCTGAGAGTGGTTCAGGTCAGCAGGGCTGGAAAGGTGGATAGGAGCATCAGCATGGAACTGTGGGCCCGTGTCCCCAGAGCTGTCATGAATACTAAATGTTCAGCATAGGGCATGGGGCTCTGTATAGCACAGGGAGTAGCTGCTGTGTTAGTGGTATCTGCAATGATTTTCATTTAGAGGCAGAATAGGATGGAAGTTGACCCTGGAAACAAAGAAATAAGTGTGACAGATGGCAGGGCCAGGGGAGGACCAGGGACTGAGACTAGGTTAGGGCAAGAGTAACCATGAGGCTGCTGGAAATATATCCAAGTTCTCAGATAACTCCTAACCCTAGAGAAAAGGTCCAAAGTCTGTCCTACCCATGTGTAGACTGAGAATGAAATGCTAAATAGTGAGTGGGTCAGGGAGCATAGGGCTCCTTCAGATGGCACAGTTCCCAAGGGGCAAAGGGGCAGCATCTTGCTCTGTTTAGAGGTGAGCTTTCCCACAGTGTGGTTCTGTGCAACATGCCCAGGGCAAAGCAATTTCCCACATTCTGACAGACAGCTCTTGCCTTGGAGGGCGCCATCTTTGTTTCTCACTTTGACTTTAGAACCCAATAAATGCCCTGCTACGTTCACTGGTGGCCCTCAACTTTCTGAGCTTTGGGTCCTTGTCAGTAAACACTCTAGTATAAATTGACTTCTGTGGTTAGAAGATTGAGGCTCAGAAATGTGCATGTTAATGGTCTAGCAAATGGCAAGGAGCCTCGTGTACAACTCCCAGTCCCCATAGGTATGAGAGCCCAGCTAACCCCAGGATCAGAGGGCATCTCAATAAGAGCCCAGGGTCAATTCTGAGGCCCAGAACCCACTGAGACTGGCAGAGAAGTCTGAGGGACTTTCTCTGGAAGCTTTGAAGATCTGTCCCTACCTTCAGGGAAGGAGATGATGGTAGGGGTGGGGCTTCCTGCAGCTCCAGGGCCCATCTCTGTCTCTTGAGAATGCTCCAAGTCCAGGGAAGGTTGCCAGTTGTCACACTTAAAGCATTTAAATTTTTTTTTATTTTTGGTACTGGGGATTGAACGCAGGGGCATTTAACCACTGAGCTACATTTCCAATCCTTTTTTAGTTTTTATTTTGAGATAGGGTCTTGCTAAGTTGCTTAAGTTGCTTAGAGCCTTTCTAAATTACTGAGGCTGGCTTTGAACTTGCAATCCTCCTGCCTCAGCCTCCCGAGAGGCTGGGATTACAGGCAGACACCACCATGCCTGGTCACCCACAGCATTTCTTAGCAACAGAGCAAGGTGCCCCACAACAGCCCCATGAGGGCACGAAGGACATGTGTTCATGCCAGTTTACAAATGGAAAAACCGAGGCCAGAGACTGGGAGCAATTAATCCAGAGACGTGTCACAGCTAGGATACAATCCTAGTTCTCATTTTTAATTCCTTTTTTCGACTTTCTGTTAATATGTAGTAATCTCCATGGCCACCATTTTCCAGGAACTCATTGTCAGGTGTTCTTTGCTGGACTCTTGTGTCTATTATCTCACTTAGTCCTCAGAGCCCTGGCAGGGGGAGGTATGTTTGCCCTCATTTTACAGAGCAGGGGATCTGTGCTCAGGAGGTTAAGTGACTTGCCCAAGGTCTTCAATCTGTGCGTGTAGAACTGATCAGAACCAGAATCCAGTGCCTGAGCTCTTCCCACGCCCCACTACCTGAACTCCCTCTTGTGCCAGTGCTCCTTGGGAGATGCTCTGGCAGGGGTAGGTGGCATGGGAGGGGTGATACCTGTGCATGGGAGTGTACAGGGACAATGCCTGGACCATTGGTACCTGAATCCTGTCCCTGGGTGGTCACTCCCAGGCTGGAGCCCATGTAGCAAGGAGCCCTACCTGGGTCAGTCACAGGCAGGCCTGATGGTGGCTGTCCTTCCTGTGACAACAGCCTGGGACCTTCCTGATTTGCTCTCAGGGTCATTGTCCCTTCCAGGGGGCTCAGGCTCTGGGGCAGTTCAGTTCCCTCCTTCCCTGTACCTACCACCCCTGGTCCCACTGCCTCCCTTCCACACCTGCCCTCACCTCTGGCATCTGCCTCCTTCCTCACCGTCTGATGGGCCCTAGGAGTCCTGGACTGCCAAGTCAGCCTGGCAGGGGCACTAGAGGAGCTGGGCAGGGCATGCCACTAAGCTGTGGAGCCTCCGTTCCTCCTGCGTAATATGGGGGAGTGATAGTGAGACCGGCCCCATGGGGCTCTGTACCAAGGGGATCCTGTACCAAGAGCACTGGCTTTGTGCTCAGCTGACCCCACCAGGCCCCACAGCTGGCTTCCTTCCCCCGAATTTTGACCTGCCTCTGGTCCCTCTTGCCCTACCTGGGAAGGTCCAGCCCCGTGCTCTACCTGACCTCCTTTTCTTCTGTAGATGCCACCCCCTCTCCTCTCAGGACTCCCCACTGCCTGGGGTGCCACATCTCCTGCTCCTAACCCAAGAGGCTGTCCCTCTCTGGGCTCCCGCACTGCTACGTGTCCTCTCCCCGCCCCGTCCCATCTCTAGCTTTTCTGCATGTTTGTGTCTCATAAAGCAGGCAGAGGGGAGGGACCGGGCCTCAGGTGTGCGGGTGGCAGAGCAGGTGCGGCTCCACAGAGGGACTGGACGCCCTTCCTTCCTTACAGTGGAAAGAGCCGATATGAAAGGACAAAGCTGTCAAGCCAGGCTTGGTCACAGCCAGGTGTGCCCTCAGGGTCAGGGGAACCTCCTCCACAACTTCCTCATCCTTGCCACCCACAGCAGCTGCCCGGTGCCCAGTATGACTCAGATGGGATGTCGAACTTGTGCATAGTAGGTCCTCTTTGGGGCTCCTGCTGCCCTGCAGGGGGATTCCCCAAAGGCTCCCAGGCTGCCTCTGAGGGAGGCCCATGGAGACTGGGCTGACTGGCCAGTTGCAGGCCTGTGGCTCCCTGGCACTCTGGAGCCTGGTGTGGGCCCAGACACCTCAGGCCCTGGCCTGCTGGCGACCGGGCTGCTCAGGGGTGGGGCCCTGCAAGGCCCTGCAGCAGCCATCAGGCTGAGACTTGGTGGAGGGCGGGAGCATTCTGGAAACTCACATCTAACCTCAAGCTCCTGTTGGCCCAGCTGGATCCAGAGTAGCTTACTAACCACATCAATGTGCTGTGTTCTCTAGAATGTAAAAGTCCACCTTTGCCTTCCTGTCCTCTCTCTAACACCTGGACTGGACCTTCTCAGGAAAGCTGGAAAGCAACCCCACCCATCTGCTTATTCAGGGACCCTTCCAATCCTGGGGTTGGAGACACCTAGACACAAACCCCTGAGACTTGAACCCTCTCCCAGGAATCCCTGGCCTGCTTATGAACCATGAGTGGCGGGCAGTAGTGACACAGCCTGACCTGTGTTCTGAATCTGGGGCCACTTGGCTCTTGGGAAGCCTGTCCTTGTACTGATCTGGAGTTGACCTCCTGGTCTCTGAAACCAAGAGTCCTGGCTTGGGCCTCTGGGGACACCAACCACGGGCGCTCCTGCTGCTTGTGGCAGCTCCACAGAGATCTGTGGGTAAGGCAGCAGTTCGCCAGGCTTTGGCTTGGGACCCTCTTCTAATCATCCCTCCTCCCAGGTCCTCCCGGCCAGCAACTGGCCTGCTGTGGCCATGCACTCGCCCCTCCAGTGTGCTCTGCCCTCCTTAATTTGCCAACCAATATGGAGATGAGCACATCCTAGGGCAGTAACTGGGGCAGTGGAAAGAGCCTGGCCGTTGACATCTCTTCCCTCAGCCTCGGTTTCCTTATCTATACAATGGGAATAACAATACCTACCTCAGAGGACAGTGGTCAAAAGTAGAGGGGACGAGCCTGGTTGGCTTATTTAAAGGTACTGGGAAATGAGTCACTGAATCTACAGGCAAGCGTTCCGGTCCCCTCATGGGGCTCCTCGGGAACCAGCAGTCACAAAGCCACATCCTGTTGAGGGCCTCCCTCGGTGCTCCTGCAGCCCCTCGCTTGGTGTGCTTCTGAGCATGGCTACGTGCCGGTGCTGGCCACCAGGTCCTGCAGAGAGCCAGATGGTCACGCCCTCCACCTTCTTAGAGCCGCCTTCTCCCCAGCAAACAGCGCTGGGCCCAGGCTCCCCAACAGTTCCCATGTTTGGTTTCTCAGTCTGCAGGAGAAAGGTTTCAGGGAGGTGTCTGCGGTGAAGGGGCAGTGGCAGGCGCTGGCTGCAGGGGTCCTGCTGGATGAGCGGGAGAGGCCAAAGCAGCCAGAGCCATGCCGCTTCTTGGCGGGTGTGCAGAATTGCGGGTTCCAGACTCCAGGGGAGAAGGAGGAGGTCTAGCTGCCCTGATCTGTCAATGCTCCTATCAGAAAAATATCATCTTTTAAATTAGTGCTCACATTAACATGCAGAATAATGTTTTTTTGTGGCATACTGGCACACATGTGATACGCTTTGATCACATTCACCCCTCCTCCTTTCACCACTCCCTTCATCTTTAATGTCTTCCTTCTACTTTCATGTCATTTTTTTTTTCTAGATTTAACATATGAGAGAAAACATGTGATACTTGTCTTTCTGGATCTGGCTTATTTAGCTTAATGTTATGATCTCCAGTTCACCCAATTTCCTGCAAACAGGATGACAGGATTTCCCTCTTCTTTATGACTGAGTAATATTCCATTGCATGCATATATCACATTTTCCTTATTTACTCAATCATTGGCACCTCAGCTTATTCCACAACTTGGCTCTTAAGAGATGTATCAGGATAAACATGGGTGTACAGGTATCTTTATAGGATTCTGTCTTTAATTCCTTTGAGTTTATGCCCAGGAGTCCTATAGCTGGATCGTATGGTAGTTCTATGTTTAGTTTTTCGAGGCGCCCCAGTATTGATTTCCATAATGGCTGCCCTGATTTACATTTCAACCAACAGTGTCTCAGAGTTCCCCGTTCCCCACATCCTCACAAATATTTATTATATTTTGTACTCTTGATAGTCTTACTGACCAGAGTGAGATGGAATCTCAATGTGGTTTTGATTTGCGTTTCCCTGATGGCTAAAGATGTTGAACATTTTTTCACATCATCTTTGGCCATTTGTACTTATTTTGAGAAGCATCTGCTCAGTTCATTTGCCCATTTATTGATTGGGTTATTTGGGGGTATTTTTGGTGTTACATTTATAAAAGGTAATTTTTAAAAAGGGTTTTAATAAACGAAGAGCCCAAGAGTATGTTAGACACTAGACAAGTTTTCAACAAGAATTTTAGCCTTTTACAAAGTAGGATCTGGACGTGGTTGGTGTAAGCAGGAAGCCTGATTTCTCGTCCACATTCCAGATCTGGCTCCCTCGCCCCTTGGGCACATGTTGGGTTTTTCCAGTCATTTTCAGGCATATTCCGGGCCAGTACAGCCTAATACTGAAATCTCATTCAGTTGGAAGCTTCCCGTCTCCCAGGTTGGCATGGGAAGCCTTCGATGCAGAAGGAGAAAAGGGGCTGTTCCTTCACTTGCCATGCTGTCCCCATGCTGCGCGACCAGCCGTGCTGATGCCCATGGACAGGAGTAGTGTAGGGCAGCAGTGCAGGCGGGGGACTGTCTCCCCGGTGCTGCCCCATGTGGCAGGTGCCATGAGCCACCTCTTTCCCCCTGGACCCACCGTAGGTTCTCCCCTCAGCCCCCACCAGGAGCACTGCTCTTGCCAAGCCTGTCCACCTCCCGCGATGCCCACCCGATAGTCACTCCGTGCAGCTGCCCCTCCCCCTTGCTTTTCAGCCCTGGGGATTGAACCCAAGGGTGCTATGCCCCTGAGCTACATCTCAGCCCTTTATGTTTTTACTTTTACTTGTAGATGGACACAATACCTTTATTGATTTATTTTTATGTGGTGCTGAGGATCAAAACCAGCACCTCACCCGTGCTGGGCAAGTGCCCCACCACTGAGTTACCACCCTTGTCATTTCAGGCCTTTTAATTTTTTATTTAGAGACAGGGTCTCACTAAGTTACTGAGGTCCTCGCTAAGTTACTGAGGCTGGCCTGGGATTTTCAATCCTCCTGCCTCGGCCTCCCCCGTCTGGGTTACAGGTGTGCTGCTTTTTGGGGTTCCTTTCTCCCTGTCAGACAGCCGTCCTGGACGGAGAGTTAGCGGGAGGCTCTTTCTACCTTCCACAGCCCCCACCTCGTTCCCAGGTGAAATTTCAGGGCTAGTTCTTGGATGTGCTGAGCGCTCGTACCCCAGCCCTCCGGCTTCCCTCTGCTCCAGCAGCAGCTGCTGCCAGCCTCCCTGCTGAATCCAGACTTGCTCGAGGACAAGTATCAGTTCCCTGCTGGAGAATCTCCTCTTCTCTCTGTGCCCCTTCCGTAGTCAGGAAGACTCACAGTGGACAAGTGACTTGACCAAGGCTGCCCACCTTATTCCTGGCAAGTGAAAAGTGTGACCAAAACTCAGGCTTCCCCCTCCAAGGTTGGAGGCTGAGCTGTCCTCTAATATGCTTTATGTTCTGGAATTCCACACCAGAGAGCTTTGAAAAAGGCTCTGCTTCCCTTTAAGTGGACCCTGGGGTGGGGGAAGTTGTCCAGTGGTTCATTTTCCCTGCAAGGGTCACAGCTGAGAAAAGATTCTGCCTGGTGGAGTGAGTGGGTGGCAGGCCAGGAAGCAGGAGGCAGGGCATGGGAGACCAGCCCTGAGCTTGGGGTTTTGCAGAGAGGTAAAGTAATGGAGGTTAAGTACCTGGGCAATCCGGGTTCAAGTCCTGACTGCCCTGCAGGTCCCTGGGTAGGTTAGGAAACCTCTCTGTGTTCTATTTGCCTCATCTGTAAGTGGGAGTCATGATACTGAGCCCGGTACCTGCGTTGGGGTAAGCTCTGATCCGACTTGGCTCTTTTCCTGTGGTTACACTATTTCATTGCTTCTCAGATCAGCTCTATGTGGTAGGAACTATGAGGCCTATTTTCACAGGGAAAGAAATTGAGGTGGAGAATGGCCAGGGTCACAGAGTAGGGTTTGAGCCACATCTAGTCTATCCAACTCCTTCCAGTCTCTCAAACAAGGCTAGACGCCCCCTGACCTATAACACTCTCAAAGGGGGCTGGGCCCTAGAGGGTGGGCTGTGGGGGCCAGGAGAGAGGTCAGCCTCCCACCAACCCTTATTTTTCCAATGAAGAAACCATGTCCCAAGGAGGGAAGTGCCTTGCTTGGGGCCCTGGTCTCTGTGGCCAGCCCCTGCAGCCACCAAGAATATTATGGGCAGGAAAAGGAGGAAGTGGCAGTGAATGTGGAAGCTGCTTCTCTACCCGGACACTGGGGAACGGCAGCCCAGGCCAGCTCACAAGCCCCGGCATGTGCACGTGCAGGCCCACACGGGAAAGGGAGCCAGGAGGCTGTCCAGGCAGAGCAGAGCACCCAGGCCTTTGCTATTGTGCCTCAGGCTTGCGTGCTCCGCCCCGCAAGCCCATCCTTGGGACAGAGCCTTGGGAGGTTTCCTGGAGCCCAGGGTGGCCACACACCACCAATGTGAAAAGGCCAGTAGCACATCTGGCTCCAGTGGGTCTCCCTGAGGGGGGCCTGTGGTGGCTCATCACCTGGCACCCCTAGCCTGGGGGTCCTCACCCCGCCCTGTGCCACGTGGCTGGAGTGACCTCTGGCGGCCCACTCTCTACCTTTCCAGGCATGCTTCTCTCCAGCCTGGCACGCAGCTGCCCTGCAAGTCCATGGTGACTAAATTATAGTCTGAGATCAGCCTTCCCCCCAGGTAAAGAGAATTTCAGTAAACATTGTTGAAAGTTTTAAAACAACTTTTTCATGTTTCAAAATGAGAAACTGTTACCGAGCTACCTATTGAATGACTGACATACGTATGTGACTTTGGGACAGGCTGACCTGGCTTCAAAACCCAGATTCTGCCCTTCACCAGTGGAGAGGCCTTGGGAAGTCACATCCCTGTCCCCATCCTTACGTTTGCAGGTCTGTGACTCTTCAGTAAGGTAGTGGCTGGGATGGCCTTAGTATGAGGCACATGGACTCAGTCAGTGGAGGCTGTGTTACTGAGCCAGGTCACTCCACCCACCACACAGTAGGCTGATCACTAAAACAAGTTTTGCAAAAGAAAAGAAGCTTACTCTTGGTGACTGAGCACAGTGGTAGTCAAATTCTCCTCCTTGAGGAAAGGGTTTGGAGATCTTCACGGGGTAAAGAAGCAGAGTGATTTTAAGGCTTGGGGAAGGTGACTGGAAGATAAGTTGGGGTGTGTCACCAAACTTTATGGATTTTTATGGGATCTGGATTCAGGAATAGCAGCTTTAGCTATTTAGGTCCGAGGGTGGAGTTTGGGGCCTCTGGATGTTTAAAGGTCACTTTATTGGGACATCTACACAGGCCCAATGAACAATAGTTGGTTTGGGCAGAAATGGCTTTCAAGTCTTTGACAAGAGACCCAGGCAACTATGATCATCATAGCCCACAGGTCAGGGGTGTTCTCCAAGCAAAACTAGCGGGAGGCTAATGAAATAGAGCCCAGCTTCGTGACCTTCAGAATTCATAATTCTAAAACACAACTAGAAGTCGATATAACTAGGGGAGAAATAAAAATACAAAGCGCTGATTGGTGTGGAGAGGCGGGGCTGGCTGTGTCTGTTGGCGAGTAATCATCAAAGTAGGATTGCGGCCTCCCATGGAGTCCCAGAGACGGGGTTCTTATTCTTTTGAAGGTTTCATTCCTGAGAATGGCTCTCAGGCCCTGGAGGATGCTTCTGAGCTGCAGATCATGCCCACTGAGAGCTGTAGGCCTTTCTTTGGGGAAACGCCCAGCAGATGAATGTGGCCCATCAAACCAGTTTTAACTTCACCAAGGGCAAGGCCATGGACAGGGCTCAGGTGACAGAGGCCGCAGGCTGGCAGGAGGAAGTGAGGGGAGGTGAGAGGAGGGTGAGGAGGCCTGGGGTAGCTGCTGAGGAGTGACTGGTGCTGGGCCTTGGATGGGATGGGATCTGCTGACTGAGTTCAGGTAGAATTCTCAGTTCCTCTTTTCCTCAATGGCATACTGAGCCCGACTCTCCCAGCTCTGAGCAATGAGTCAGAGCCCATCCCCTGGAGGAGGTGACTGGGGTCGGGTGGAGGAGGAGGGTGCAGGATGGTGGAAGGGTCAGGGCTGGGAGGCAATGTGAGTAGCCCTGGGGGTGGGGGGACAGGCACTTCCTCGGAACAGCCTTGCCACTTGTGACCATGGCTCACTCAGTGACAACCACCCCCTAGCACTACACCCTGCAGAGGGGCTGGACAGAACTCTCTAGCCTGCGGCACAGTGGGGACCTGAGCTCTTCAAGACCAGACTGCAGAGCCCTTGCCACCTCCCGAATGGCCAATGTACGTCTGGTTTGGCTTCTCCTTCCACTCTGGGAGCCTCAATAAGGACAGAAGGGTCCCCCTGGACTCTCGGGGTGGGCACAGGTCAGTGGGGGGCAGAGGGAGAAGCAGCACAGCCTGCTCTAAGCTAGACTCCAGCTTGCCTTCATGCTCAGTCCCCAGATCTCCCCCAGGGGTATGATCTTCCCTGATTCTGGCCTCAGGGAAGCCTTTCCTTTCTCTGGGCCTCGGTGTCCAAGGACAGTGGGGTGCTAGGGAAGATGCTGCTGAGTTCTGGCATCTGTGATCTTCTAACCTGAACGCTGGTGTCCAGCTCAGAATGACCCCTCACAGGAGAGACAGGAAGCTGAAGCTCCCGATTTGTTTTCTTTCTCTGCTGCCACAAGTTTCTGACCTGAGGGTCCAGAGGGAGGGCAGAAGCTAAGGGACAGGAAGCATGACAAAGGCCACAGAAATGGACGCCTGGCCCAGCCTGGTTAAGGACACCAGGCTGGACCTGGGGGCAAATGCCAACCCCAGGACAGGCCTGTAGCTGGTTGGGGGAACAACTTCGTCTTGCTGGGGTCCTGGTGGCCAGCCAAGGCCAGTGTGCCCAGCTTGTCACCCTGTGGGCTGCTGAGCCTGGGCCAGGCCCTCCATGGGAATTTCTTGGGTTGCTTATGGAGGAGGGTGAGTCTGGGGTCCTAACTATCCTGGAGATCTGACTACCCTGAGTTGGTTGAGGGTGGGCTGGGCCTGGAGTATGGGCTAGTTGGGGCCATTTGTGCCATCTCTGTCCTGCACCCATCTGGTTCTTTTTAGACCTTGAAGAATATAACATCTCCTTCCTTGGCTCAAATGCCTCCTGCTGCAGGAAGCGCTCCTCGGTCTGACTCCACCCCTCCTCCCCACACACCTGTAATTCGAGGGGAGGCATTGGGCAAGGGGAAGGAGTGCCAGGCTTTGTCTGGAACACAGGTTAGGTGTGTGTGACCTTGGGAGGGACCTCTGAGCTCTGCGATATGAGGACGAGATGTATGTTGTCAGGGAAACTGGGGCTCCTTTTCCCAGTCTCAGGCTTTGGGAGGGTCTGATAGGACAGCAAAGCAGACAGACGAGATACCAAGTCTCAGGCCAGCCCTGGTTTGCAGTCGCCTGGCCAAGTACCTAAGGGTTGGCAGGGATTGACGAGGGGCAGACCCCAGCCTCCCACCAGGATTTATCACCTTCTTCTAGACTCAGTCACATGTGTGAGACAGGAGCACCGGCAGGAGGTGGCCTGGCGCTGGGCCCATTCCCTAAGCCTGGGGATGCTGCAGGAACTTCTGTCCTCTCCCAGTCCTCGCATGCCACCTCCCTGTCCCAGCTTCCCATGACAGCAGCTCAGACACAATAGATTCCACACCCAAAGGCAGGCTGGTCAGGATCACCAGGACTGGCAGGGCAAGTGCCAGCCCCTCCTTGAGAATTCTCCAAGGTGACACTCACAGAGCCTGGCTGAGAGGTGACCCAGGGATGAGGGTACAGCTTGGTGGTAGAGCACTGCTGGGTTTGATCCCCAGCACCACAAAAAATAAAACAGAGGTGACCTCCGTTGTTCTAGGTGTGCTCTGGTCCCCACTGAAGCCACCCTCAAAACCCATATTATGAAATGGGTGCAAGAGGATGAGCTGAGCCCACAGAGGGCCCAGCATAGGACTGGGTACAGAGCTGAGCTCAAAGAGCTAGGGAGGTTGGGACAGGAGGATCGTGAGTTCAAAGCCAGCCTCAGCAATGGGGAGGTTCTAAGCAACTCAGTTTGACTCTGTCTCTAAAGAAAATACAAAATAGGGGTGGGGATGTGGCTCAGTGGCCAAGTGCCCCCGAGTTCAATCCCCATTACCTCCCCTCCCACCAAAAAAACACTTACCTTGGTCACAGTAGTAGCAGAGGCCAGATAGCTCAGAGGTGAAGAATTTAACTCTGACCTGTGTTCAATTCCGGGCCACCGCTCTGTAACTGTCACCCTTCTGTGCCTGTTTTCTTGATTAGCTGAGATAAGAGGGCCATGTTGTGGGGACAGCATGAGCAGTGCCAGGCACCCCTAGAGGGAGTAACTTTGGGGGCTGCCATCATAGCACTTCAGTGGTAGCCCCTCCCATCAGCTCTCCCGTGGCGGGTTGACCTGTCCTGGACTGTGAGCTCTGGTGTCAGGCATGGCACCCCCTGACCAGGCAGCCGAGTGGGGCCCATGTAGGCACTGTCACCCCCACAGCTCTGGGGGTACCTCCCGTGTGAGGACAGGGCCTGAATCCAAGGGCTGGATTGTGAATGGGGAGATGGAGGCCAGGGAGAAGCTACTCCTGGAGCGTCCAGAGGCATCCTGCTGAGCTCTGCGCACGGCCCCGCGGCCCTCACACACCCCTGTCCTGTGCTGCAGTGCAGGGACTTCACCGCCCACACGGGCTACGAGGTGCTGCTGCAGCGGCTGCTGGACGGCAGGAAGATGTGCAAGGACGTGGAGGAGCTGCTGAGGCAGAGGTGAGCGGGGTCGCCTGGAGGGCCGGGCAGGGGCGGCAGGAAGTGGCTGACCCCATCCCAGCCAGGCTGCTGCCAGAGCACCCCTCTTTCAAAAAGCCAGGGGTCTCCTGTGTCCCCTCAACATGGACCTCCCCCGGGGGACCGCTGGCTGCTTTCCCCCATAGGCCGCCTTGGCCGGCATCCATTTCCAGGAAGGGCTGGGCCTTGACTCTGCCCCGAAGGCGGTGGGGTGGGCCTCGGAGTCGGCAGTGGCACTTCCAGGGCCTGCAGCCGGCAGCCCAGAGGGTCGCAGCCCACGCTGTTCTCGCAGGGCCCAGGCGGAGGAGCGGTACGGGAAGGAGCTGGTGCAGATCGCGCGGAAGGCGGGCGGGCAGACGGAGATCAAGTAAGAGCGGCGCCGCCCTCCCGCCGCCTGGGCTGGGCCTCCACAGGCGGTCGCTGGGTGGCCGGGGAGGGGCTGCCAGGGAGGCTCTGGCTGGCCCTTGCTTGGTACCTGGTGGTCCACGTGGGGGTCAGGTTCTGGTTGACTCAGTGCTGGGAAGGGCAGGCCTGGGAGCAGGAGCCTCCTGTCCTCAGGCGTTTTCAGCCCAGTGGTCTCTGTCCAAGTCCTGAGGGGCAGGGGACAGCTGCCAGTCCTGCCCTTGGGAGGCCCCCAAACCATGCCCTTCCCCTGCCTGTCCAGGCTCCCTGTGGCATTGCCTGGGACTTGGACATGGATGCGGAGCGGACGGGTTCATACCTGGTTCTGGCAGTAGCTCCTCGCACCATGGTCCCCATGTCTGCATGCCCTTGGCCCTGAAGAGAGAGGAGTGAGCCTTCTTCTGAGGATAAAGTGGGTTGAGGGCTTCAGTGTAGACCTGATTTGTGGGGGCCATCATGGGAGGCGGGCGTTGCTGCTACCCTGGACAAGGGTCACCCACCTGGAGTCTGCATGTTGCCTGGGGCAGGGGTCACTGAAGGAGAGTGTCCTGACAGCGGAAAAGGGGGCTGCTCTGGAAGGCACAGGGAGGCAGGCCCAGGGTCAGGCAGGCCTGGATTCCAGGTTCTGAAAGCCTCTGTCCTCTGGGGTACTGAGCCTGAGACCGCTGCAGCTACCCCAGCAACCCCTTTTCCTGGCCTGCTTCCTCAGAGGTCAGGCCTGTGATTTGCCTGGCTCGGCCCTAGATAGAGCATCTGAATATGACACTCTTTAGGTCTTTGAAAGACTCAGGGCACCCTGGAAGTTCCTGCTTCTAACCAGGAGCCCAAAACAACAACAATAACAATAACAAAAACAAGAAACCATGGGAAGGACTGGAGAAGTGATGTGAACCAGGAGGGATTAAAGTCCAGTGCCCACGGGATCTGCGTGTTAGACTAGAAGATGTGCACGCTGCCCTAAGAGTGAGACACACACACTCTAGTCGCTGCTCAGTCTTTGTGAGCTGTGTGACTGTGGGTGAGTCGCTTAGCCTCTCTGAATTTGTGTCTCATCTGCCCACTCTAATGGGCTGTATACGGATAAGCAAGAGCATGGCCTGGGGCCTCCCAAGGGCAGGGCTGGTGGCTGGGTGCAGGCTGACCACCAAGGAAGGCTCTGACATGGTAGGCAATGAGCAGGTGTCTGTTGGAACCCATCTTTGTCTCTCTGGGAAGGGGGTCCGGGCTTGCTGGTGGCACTGAAGGAAGAGAGAGCCAGGAGGGAGGTGTGGCCGACAGGTGGGGGTGTGTGGCCCAGGGAGCCCTGTCTGCTCCTGCCTCCCACACAGCTGGAAAATGAGAACTTTCCCAGAAGTAGAGGGCTGCCGCAGGGGTCAGGACTGGAGAGGGGTCCAGGCAGGGCACAAGGGGAGCCAGGCGGAGGAGCGTGTGTGAGCCATGCTCAGGGGACCATGAGTCATATGGGGACTGAGCACAAGAGAGGCCCCTGGCAGAGAATGAAGTACAGGTGGCGAGCCGGGTGGGCCATGGGACCAGGGAAGTACACAGTATCTGACCCCATTTTCAGAAGCATGCAGTGGCCCGGCTGAGGTCACTCACTCAGGGTAGCCCTGATTCTCTGCGTGATCACGGAAGGCTGAGTGTGGGACAGGGTCTGCCCTGGCTTATCTTCTGGGGTCACTGCCCCTTCCTGAGACTTGGGTCCTCCCTGTGAAAGGGGATGGTTGCCCCTGAGAAATGCTCCAGTCTCGCCCCGCAGACCTTCAGTGATAAATTGGAGCCCCCTGCTTCACTGGGGGCTGAGAGTTCCTGGCTGTGCAGCTGAGACCTTTTCCTTTGGGACCCAGGCCCCACCCTGGCTGAGCGCCAAGGTCCCTGGGGAAAACCACACACGGAGCTGGCGACTGCCTGGAGGGGGAGCCGTGATCCAGCTGTGGAGCCTCAGCTGGGCTTGCAAGGGGAGCTGCTGCCTAGGCTGGGGTTGCCAGGCCCCAGGGTTGGGCCAAAGCAGCTGCAGAAAAGACAGAAACAAACCTGCAGGGGCCAGAAAAAGGGCTCCCAGAACAGGCCAGGAGCGGTGTGAGAGAAGCCAGCTCCGCACAAGCTCGCCGGCCAGGTCCCGGGAGCAGGGCAGAAGCGTGTGGTGGACTGGAGGTACCTCCTGGGAGGGGAGGGCCTTCCTGCTGGGACCTGTGGACGAAGGCTCAGAGGTGGAAAAGTGCAAGACACTTGGGAGCCAGTGAAAGATGCGGCCAGAGCTGCGCCCATCCCAGCTGGCCTGCTGCAGGAAGGTGGGCAGGAAGGACAAAGGCCAAGGGGTCAAGTGACCCCTTAAGTAGCTCAGAGACTGCCAAGAGGGCAGAGAGGTTGGCTTCCCCCACCTCTGCTGCCTGCAGATAAGCATTTCTGCATCATCCCTCAACCTGGAACCAGCCAGGAGCCTCACCCAGGCTTGTAGGCTCAGGTCACCTGAACTAAAGGGAGATTAGTCACAACTTAGGATGACCTTTGTCACGTACCTCCTCTTCACATTGTTAACCTAGCAGTCATCAGTGGGCAGCAGAAAAGAAGGACACACAAAGAAGACTGGGTCTCCAGGCCCCAGGGTCCCCACAGGCCCTTCCAATGCATTTTCAAGACAGCGTTAGGCGTTTGCAGGGGCCTGTCAAGACCCCTGGCATCTCACATCCAGCCCGGCAGAAAGTTGACCTTGATTCTCCAGGCCAGCCTTCCCGCCTACTCCAGCGGTCACTCCCTTTCCTCTGCTCAGTCCTTCCTGCCTTGAAGGTCTGCCTGCAATGCCACCTCCCCCAGAAAGCTGTAGCCTCCCCCACCCCTGCTCTGTCTTCCCCAGGCAGTGTGCAGTGTGCTCCCGGAAGCTGCATGGGCAGGGTGGCAAGGCTGGCCAGCTTCCTGTGAGCCCCTGTGGTTACCCACGAGTAAGGACAGAACCCCCAAAAGGGGCATGAGTCCTCACGTTCCGCCTCACCTGCATTTGTTATAAACCTAAAACGCTGTGGTTTTCCTGCCAGAGGAGTTGCTTTCATTATCTTTTGTTCCTCTGGGCTCACTGGGGCTGCTGGTGGGCCCCATTCTCATTCCTGATCCACCAGTGCACTGCCACCATGGTCCTCCAGGGCAGGGAGGAGAGGGTCTGCTCCTGCCAGCTGGGAGCCACAGCCACCCTGCCAGCTTGCCTCCTCTGAGGATGCCTCTGCCCTGCCTGCCCTGCCTGCCCCGCCCAGGGTGGCACAGGGTGGGTGTCATGTGGTAATATGGCCACCAGGGGGCAGGCGAGCCGCTCCGCAGAAAGGCAGAGAGAGGCTTGGTGGTGGGCTGCTGCAGGATGCAGCTGGGACAGGACAGCTGCCACTGCCTCTGTGGGGACCCCAGAGAGGCTGGCCACACTCTGGCCTGTTTCCCTACCTGCCTTGATATGACTCCTCAGGTGTCCTGGTGAGGAGGGTGCCACTGTGTTTCACTGCCTTAAAGGAACCTTGTTCCCTGGGCCCAGCTGCAACCAGCACAGATGTTTCTTTGTACCCTTGGAGAGTGGGCACCCCTGGCCAGGCTGGGGACACCACAGGCACAGGCACCCCTCACATGCTGCCCAGTACAACTCTCCCCACACAGCTGTGCTGAGGGTGGGAAGGAAGCCCCCTACCTGAAGACAAAGTCCAGTGGGGGGTTTTGATAAGACGGGGTGCTGGTAAGTTCATAGGTGGAAGGCAGATCAGACAGAGGCCCACGGGTTCCCCCAAGGCTAGGTGGAATCTGGCGATGTGTCCAGGGAGGATTGAAAACAGCGACAAGCTTTGTAAAGCTCCTATGTTGCTCCAGGTCCTGGGGAAGGTGCTTTATACAAGTAAACTCATGTCATCCTCACAACCATCCTGTTTGTGCTATTAACCTCATTTTCCAGAGGGAACAAACTGAGACACAGAGAGGTAAAGTAACTTGCCCAAGGTCACACAGCAAATAAGTAATAGTACCTGGATTGAATCCAGGTCATCTGGCTTCAGGATCTACTTCTAATGCATGTGGGAGTCCAGAGCAGGGAGAAGCTGCTAGAGATCCTGCTGGCGTCCTGGGTGGGTCTCCCACACTGCCTCCCTCCTCCTTGGGATGGGGAATTCACCCCCTGAGAAACTCCTGCTCCTGAGAGTTCATGGACTGAGAGAGGTGTTCTCCCTCATCGTTCCTGTTTCTGCCAGGGTCCTCTGCCTTGGGGTGCCCCATTACCTGCAGTAGACAGGACGGTGTGTGTCCTGGGGTGGGGGGCTCCAGCACCTTGGCTCAGACTCAACCCTATCCATGGCTCTGGGGGTGGACCCCCCAGTTGAGCTGCCAGGTAAAATACAGGACCCCTGATTCCACCGACTTTCAGATGAACAACCCAATGCTTTTTAAATGGAAGTGTGTTCCATTCACCACCCAGGGCGCACGTACGCTCAGAAGTGCTTGTTGTTGAGCGGAGATTCCAGTGAGCTGGGCATCTGTATTCCTGCCCACTCAATCCAGCACCCCTGCTGCTTGGGCATCGTGCCTGCCTCCCATGCCTAGTGCCAGCCTCTCCCCTTCCCTCTGGCTCTGGTGCCCACCGGTCCCCTCCTGGAGCAGAAGGCACCTGCAGCTCTCCCCTCCTGCCTCCTCTCGCCCAGCACCTCCAGCCTCTCATCCGGCTTCCTGCAAACATCCTGAGGCCTCTAGAAGCCAGGTCTGAAACCTCCCTCTCCTGCTTCCGACTCGGCCTGGAGCGCTGGCTACCTGGCGAGGAGAGAGGTTTCAGGGAGGGAAGGAGCATCCCGAAGACAGTCCCCTCTCCTCTAGGGACGCAGCCAAGAGCAGAGGCGGGGCTCTTCTGCCATAGTGGGAAGGTTTCATCGCTTCATTATTTCGAGCTTTGTCTTCCATAAATCCCAGTTTGGGGTCCATGTGGTTGGTTACCATCTCAGAGCTGCGTGTGTGAGAGATCGAGGGCCTTCCCCCAAAATAACAGATCAGCCAAGACTTGGGGTTCACGCGGTGCTGTCTTCCTGCTGACCTGGCCCTCCTGTTTTGCAGCTCCCTGAGGGCCTCCTTTGACTCCCTGAAGCAGCGTAAGTCCCAGCTGTCCCTGCTCTAGCCTGCAGGGTGGCGGGATCTCCTGGGAAACCCAGATCCCTCATAGACGGGAGGGGTGAGCTCAGGCTGAGGCCCAGCTTCACACCAGGGCTGTGAGGCGGGTGGGGGATTTGGGGGGTGAGTGTAGGTGAGGTGTGGGGGTGCCGGGCTGGTCCAGGCAGGGGCTGTGGTGGCTGAGGCCATCCTCTGGCCCTAGAAATGGAGAATGTGGGCAGCGCACACATCCAGCTGGCCCTGACCCTGCGAGAGGAGCTGCGGAGCCTGGAGGAGTTCCGGGAGCGACAGAAGGAGCAGAGGAAGAAGGTGAGGCCAGAGGAGGAAGGTGTGGCCAGTGAGGAGCAGGGCCTCGCCTTGGCCCTGGGATTGGTGCCTCGACGGAGGAAGGGAAGAATGTGGGAAGGCCCGAGCGCTCAGCCTGGGAAGCCCACTGAGGGTCCTGCCCTGGAGCTGCCCGTGCCGAGGAAGCGGGGAAGGCGTTGGTCTTTTTGACTCTTTCACAACACAGACTGTAGAGGGTCCAGGGCAACATGGAGGCATCCGGAGGAGCCAACCCGAGTTGAGTGGCCCCCAGGAATTGGTCCTGACGGAGCCAAAGGATCAGGGCTGTTTGTCCAAGAAAGACAGTTGGGGCCAGTTGCACTGGGGGCTGCCCAAGGCCAAGGGGCAGGCAGATACAAGGGCGGGGTGGCCTGAGCATCCAGAGGGGCTCCTCCCCAGCGGGGGCATGGCTGCATGTAGACGGAGTGACTGAGGGCATGAAGGGGAGGTCCCCGTGGGAGATGTGCAGGCAGAGGCTGGAGGACTTGATGGGTGGCCAGCTCCCCACCCAAGTCTGCAACTCCGGTAGACTGAGCTCCTGGCGGGCAGGCAGGATGCAGCTGGTAGTGAATCTGTGGGACGGGGCTCCGTCTCCTAGGGTTCCCTGGAGAGGTGAGGCCAGCACATGCATGCTTCTTGCCACGAGAGGAAGGGTCATGGTCAAGGGTCTGAAGAACTGAAAACAGAAAGATAACTGAGCTGTGCAGGGGAGGAAAGCTTCACCTCGAGGCTGGCCTGCGTGCCTGCCTGAGCTGCTCCCCTTCTCCGTGCCTCAGTCTCCCTCTCCTAGGATGCGTGCTCTCATCCACCCCAAGTTTGGGAACTCAGCCCAGACCAGGCCCCCCTGGGTCCTCACAGACAGGGCTCCGCTCTGATTGGTGATTCTCATTGCAAACCCAGCACAGCTATGAGGCCCTGCCTGCCCATCTGGCCAGCTGGGTCTCAGGTCTTCAGGAGTCTAAATTTGGCTTCTTGAGCCGACAGTGAGTCCCCAAAGCCATCCCCAGAAGCTACCTGGCCTCAAGGTCCTGGAGCAGGTGACCTCTCTGAAAGGGGAGTTGCTGCAGAGCATGCAGAGTGCCCGGTGCACAGGGAGGCCCTGGTTGGGCTCTTCTGAGCTCTCTGTGGCCAGAGGGGCTGTGACACCTGCCAAAACTATTTAGGACAGAGCACCTCCCTCCGCAGAGCAGCCATGGCTACCACAAGCTGAAAGCTGTGACGCAGCCTGAGAGCTCGTCTGGGCACGTGTGTACACGAGTATAAGGGCCTGGTGCACGTGTGTGTGTGTTGGTGTGTTTGTGCACGCCTGACCTTGTGACTAGGCAGTCTGTCTAGGTCTCCCGGCTGACCCAGACCCTCTCTGAGACCCCGGCCACAAACTGGCTCCAGTCCAAACACCGGGCACTGCATTTCTAATCTCCTACCTCATCCTGGCCTTTGTCCTGGCTGCCCCGCCATCTCTCTGAACAAGAAGCCTGGAGGCGAGTGTGGGGCATGGCAGTCACTGTGCCCCTGTGTGGCCATGAGCACGCGTACACTGACCTGTGGCTGTGCACAGGTGAAAGGGGAGTGTGTGATGTGTGCTCATGAGTGGTCTGTGGGTGTGCACAGGAAGGCCTGTGTGTGCAAGCGTGCGCAGCCGGGGAGTGGGGGCTGCCATGAGCGTTCCCTCGTGTTTGTGTGCAACCCCGCGTGCACGCGCGTGTCTCTGCACACACTGCATGAGCGACTGGGATGTGCACAGGGGCCTGCAAATGAAGAATGAAGGGCCGTGTGTGGGGTGGGGGTTCTCCAGCCAGAGACCAAGTCCCAGCTGGGCTCTGCAGGGAGGCCATGATGGCCTTGGCGTTCCATTCTGAGGGTGACTGAGAAGGGGCAGCTGTGGGCAAGGGAGGGCATCCCGTCAGCCCACTAGAGCCAGAAGAGGATGCTGCGCCTCATCCCAGGGACAACCCCTCCTCTTGGCCTAGGGGAGCGTGCGGAGGCCATGGCCCCCTGCTCAGAGCCTCGTGTCCCCTGCAGTATGAGGCCGTCATGGATCGTGTTCAGAAGAGCAAGCTGTCACTCTACAAGAAGGCCATGGAGGTGAGTGTGAGACGGGGGCCTTGCCCCTCCTGGGCGGTTCTGACTGAAGGGACAGTCCTGCAGTTGCTCACAGGGTGATCCACACAGTCGACTGGGCCCTCCAGGAGAAGAGGGCACAGGGACCCCTGAGCAGTGTCGAGGACCCTGGGCAGGAAGTGGGAGAAGAGTTCCCGAAGGCCCCTGGCACCTTCAGGGACTATCCCACAAGGAGGCTGGGCCATGGGGAGGCAGGGCCACTGTCCCCAGGGAAAGGAGCCTGCAACAAGACTGCCCGTCCCCACTTTCTCCGTCTCCAGTGCCAACCCTGAGATCCCGTCCCTGATGGGATGCCCTGCTACACCCCCAGGCCCCTCGGGGAGGAGGTGGGCTGGGCTCAGGGAGCCTCACTCTGGGGACACTGTGTGGCTCTGCAAGTCACACCCTTCACAACCCTAGTCCAAGAGGACATACGAGCAAAAGTGCCGGGACGCGGATGACGCCGAGCAGGCCTTCGAGCGCATCAGTGCCAGCGGCCACCAGAAGCAAGTGGAGAAGGTGAGTGGGGCCACCGCAGCCGTGTGGTGTCACCAGGGCCGGGCAGGATGGAGAAGCACGGAAGGGGTGCGACAGACCCCCCAGAAGAAGTCTGCATCCAGAACACCAGCTGCCCAGCCAGCTCTGACCCGCAGTCTTGGCATCTATGCAAAGGATTTCCTCGAATCTCAGAGCGTGGACAGAGAGGGTCACCTTGATCCCCTCTGCCATCTCCAGGCTGCACCTGAGGACCCACTCCTCAGCGCAGGCCCTCTGGAGCCCAGGCCCAGGTTCACAGGGCAGTCACTAACCCTCAGACAATCCTGGGAGAGGGGCTCAGGAGTCCCCGGTCACACAGAGAAAACTGAGTTCCAGGATGGTGAGTGACTTGTCCAGCTCTCAGAGCCAGGCAGCTGCAGAGAGGGACTCAAGCCCAGGTTGTCCAGAGCTCAAGCCCTTGACTGTTCTGGCCTCTGGGTAGTGTCGGTCACCAGTACCAAAACCACACCACGCAGTGCACAGACAGGAAAGCCGAGGCCCAGAGAGGGCAGGTTCTGTAGGTGCATTGGGGACAGTAAGTCAGGGGCCCGAGCCTGAAGCCCAGCCTCTGGGTCCAGCAGTGGCCACACAGGGCTTGGCCTGGCCCTGATCTACCCTCCTGCATCGTCTTGAATTCTGGTTTTCAGGGGTATTTTTATGGGCTGCAGGTTTCTGTTTTTATTCATGGAAACCCTTTGAGGGGGTGAGGCTGCTGGTGAATGATGGAATTTGCTGCCAGTTCACTCCTGAGTGACACCCTGGATGGCCGGGGAAGGTGTGACAGTCACTTCCGAGTAGCCAGGGTAGTGTGGGAGCACAAGGGCTGGGCTCAGCACAGGTCTCCCTGTCTCCTCAGAGCCAGAACAAAGCCAAGCAGTGCAAGGACTCGGCCACCGAGGCAGGTATGTGCACCCTGGCCCCGTTCTTGGACTGGCATGGTGGCCTGGCCAGTCCTCCCCACCACACTTATCCCTCAGCTGGGGATGCGTGCTCCACCTAAGGAGTCACCTGGGTGCCACTCGCCCCACACACTTGTGCAGAGGCTGTTCCTGTTGTTTTGCACTTTTAATCCTTACTCCACTCTTTGAGGTGGCTGTGATTTATCCCCTTTTAGCAGATGAGGCACAAAGAATTTAAGTAACCTGCCCAAGGTCACCAGTCAATAAGTGGTAGTGACTGCAGGGGAATAGAGACCATCTGGCTCCGGGGCCCAGGACTTGCAGGGCCACGCCCATGAAGACAGGCCCCTCATTTCTCTCTCATACACGTGTGCACACCCAGCCTTCCCTGGGCCTGGCTCCTCCCTCCCCCCCACTGCCCCTTGTCCCTGCTGACAAACCTCCCAGGACAGAGCCACCTCCCTGCTTCCCCAGGAAGGTGCTCTTCCTTCTGTGTTGCCTCTTCAACACCTGCTGGACCCATGGTTGGGGGAACAGTTGACCCTAGAGATATGGGGTTGGGGGTCATGATCCAAGCCTGCTGGGCTCCCCACCCAACAGCTCCGATGCCCACCCTGCCCACCCTGCCCAGCGTGTGGCTTCCCCTTCAAACCTCAGTTTCCCATCTGGAAAGTGAGGGGATGGGATTCAGGGATGCAAGCAGCTTGGACTCTGAACGTGTGTCCCTGGGGCTCCACTCTAGCCTCAGAGCGCAGAGGGGGAGCCCAGTCACCCTGAAAAGGGCTGTATGTGGAGGTGGCCCTGAAAGCATCCAGATGAGCCCCAGCAACAGCCAGGCAGGCCCACGGGGCTGCAAGGGTCTGGGGGAGGGGCCTCTGGGAAGCAGAGAGGTGGAGGTCCTGGGGACCTGGGGTGGGGTCCGGGTCCCTCAGTCTCCCTGAGGGGTGCCTGTGCTTCCAGAGCGAGCGTACAGACAAAACATCGAGCAGCTGGAGAAGGTGCGGGGAGAGTGGGAGCAGGAGCACCGGACCACCTGTGAGGTGAGGGACCGGCACGCGGCCTGTTTCCCGCTGCAGAAGAAAGGCATCCCCCCGCTCTGAGGCCGCAAGCTGGGGGCAGTGCTCGTTCCCTGGTTCGTTCATTCATTCCTTCACCGACCCACTCAGCTGCTTGCTTGTCTCAGGGTGCTCACCTCAGGGCCCTGCTGATGGACACCATGTGCTGTGCGCCTCTTGCTTCCCTTCCCCAGGACTTCATCCAGTGTGTGGTGGGGTCTGGAGGGGAGCTGGGGCAGGAATCCCCCAGGCAGCTCAGCCTCCCTCCCAGCAGCCCAGGACTGCCACAGGGCTGGGGACCCACAGGAGGCCTTCCCTTTAGGCTTGGCTGCCAGCAGAGCTTGCCCACCGAGCAGCCCCAGCTAAGTTGAGTGGGGCCCGTGCGGCCCTGCAGCCCCCTCCTCCTTCCCTTCTCCCCCAGGCCTTCCAGCTGCAGGAGTTTGACCGGCTGACCATTCTCCGCAATGCCCTGTGGGTGCACTGCAACCAGCTCTCCATGCAGTGTGTCAAGGACGATGAGGTGGGGCCAAGGGCCTGAGGTGGGTGCAGGGAGAGGGCAGCCCTGGCAGGAGCCTGCCCAGGTCCATCTAAGCCAGTCAGCAGACTTGCCCTCTGTGGGCCAAGCTCTGGCCCCGGAGTCTCAGGTTGGACAGGAAGCTTAACACCCACAGGGCGCTGGCCTGAAAGCCCCTGCTTTTTAAGTTATGCCGGTTTCGGCCATCTGCTCCCTGCCTCCACTCCCTCCAGAGTGCCTGGCTCTGCTCTTGTGGCCAGAGCACCTGGCCCCTGGGTGGGAGTGGTGGAGGCCGGTGGTGGTGGTGGTGGTGGTGGTGGTGGTGGACAGCAGGTGGACACAGTCCTTGGATGTTTGCAAAGGGGCTGGAGGACCCATGGCTCTGCTCCAGGACTGGTGCCTGCAGAAGCCCATCCTTCCTCTGCCCCACCCCTGCCCCTGTCTCCAGGAAGACCTGGATACACTTACTGAGCCCAACATGGTAGGTGGGATGGGGTGCATCCTCCCAGCAGAGTAGCTGCTACCTCTGTGAAAGGGACCTGAGTCTCATGCTCTCTCGGGGCAGCCCTGAGGCCTGCTGCTGTTCCTTGCCTGACCCCCCTGCCCATAAGCTTTGGGGCTTTTCCTAAGTGGTGTGCACCCACCTGTGGCTTTTTCATGGCAACGGAAGGAGCGTGAGCTCTGGTCCCCTCATCAAGGTCCAAAGCCCAGCTGCCCTGCATTCCTGTTCTGTGACCTTGGGCATGTCACTTTCATTCTCTAATCATCTATAAAATAGGGGAACTAGTGTCTGCCTCGAGGGCAGAGTGAGTTCAGTCCTTTGCATAGGGCCTTGAGAAAGAAGGACCAAAAAGCTGTTGACCAGGGCTTTAGCCCCTCTGGGTTACGTCCCAAGGTCCCTCATTTCAGGTGCTGAGGGTCTCTGACCAGAGGAGTTCAGACCCGCAGAGCATGGGCATTGGGGTGAAGCCCGGCCCCACAGTCTCGCTCTTTCCTGCCCCCAGCTCTACGAGGAAGTGCGACTGACGCTCGAAGGCTGTAGTGTGGACACGGATATCAACAGCTTCATCCAGGCCAAGAGCACAGGCACCGAGCCCCCAGGTAAGGCCCAGCCTGGGGCAGCACAGCCTCTGGGTCTGAGCCTGCCTGACTGTGGGTCTGGCGGGGGATTTGTTGAGCCTCGAGTGCTAGGACAGTGCTGGGGTGACTCACAGTTCCCTTGTGGGTGGAGGAGGTAGACCAGACCTGGAAGGAGGAGACAGTAGTCCCCAGGCTGGGTCCCTGGCCTGGTGACTCCTCTGAGGCAAAAGAGGAGCAGAGTTAAGGGCACCAGAGATCTCAGAAGGGAGGTGAGGACAGGAATTAAAGTGGGGAAGCCCTGCCAGCCTTCAGTCCAGCCCTTTTGGTCCCACTAAATTGTAGTTCAAAATATCCATGGCATTCTCAGGATGGGCCAGGGCAAGAGTGGAAAATTGGGGCCCTATCTGGGTCTCTGGGGAGGAGCAGCTGGGGTGTGGAGCGGCTCGGGCTCACAGGCTTGCTGTCTGCAGCTCCAGTGCCCTACCAGAACTACTACGACCGGGAGGTCATCCCATCCTCTGGCAGCCCTGGGGTACCACCGTCCTGCGGCATGATAAAAAGGTGAGGCACCCCGTGGGTGTCAGTGGCGGGGGGGCAGAGGCTGGGCCATTGCTGCCACCGGCTCGTCCATTTACTGATCACCCGCCTTGTGTCTGGAGCTGTTCAGGTGCTTGCTGGGTGCCTTGTGGAGACAAAACGGCCTCAGACCAGTCTTATGGAGCCCTCTGCCCAAGGGAACCCAAGCATTAAGCAATTAGTTACACCCCAATTACTCACTAGTGACTGTGCGCAAAGTCCTAGGCAGGCCTCACAGTGGCTTCCTTGTTCCTTTGGCCACACTGTGAGCCTGGGTTAGTGCCTTAGGTGACTCTTCAGCAGGAGCAGGGGCCCCAAACCTGTACACTTGGAGAATTCTCCTGACTGTTCTAGTATACTTTCCCTGGCCTGGTTGTGGTCAGGTGCCAGATCCTAGTGCTGTGTCCCAATATGTCACCTGGGTCCAGTCACTATGGGGCCAAGAGGAAGTGGGCTGGCTTGGCCCAGGCTGATGAAGACCCCAGCAGGGCATGTTTGGGCTGAACTTTGAAGGGCAGCTCCTGCCACAGCAGGGAGGCTGGAGTGGAGTCGGGCCTCAGGGTGTGGGGACCTGAGCATTTTCTTAGAACGCCCACAGGGGCCCTGCATGGAGCAGGGGCTGAGATGATCTAGAGTGGGGGAGTGGGAGTGTGCTGCTGGGGCAGGAAGGGCCATGGTGAACTCCCCTTGGGGAGCCCTGGAGGCAGAGAAGCCCAGCCTTGGCAGAGAAGCTCTTAGAGCTTTGCGAGTTTTTCCTCTCTGTCAGTGTGGCCTTAAGTGTCAGATGAAGGGACCTATCCTCTTTCTTCCCTCCCACCAGATTCTCTGGGTTGCTGCATGGAAGTCCCAAGACCACATCCTTGCAAGCTCCTACTGGTAACTGGGGGTGGTGTGGGAGGTCCCCAAACTCTGTGACCCCTAGGGAAAGGAGAGGACTCCTATATGGCATAGATGTGGTCACTGAGGCCTCAAAAGGGAAAAGGTGTACCTCCAACAGCAAGAGGGAGAGCAGAAAGGCAGGGCCAAGCCTAAACTTCATGCCAAAGGGGCCTCCAGGGACCACCTCTTCCAAAGGGGCAAGGTCCAGGTCTCACCCTGATCTCAGCCTCCACAGAGACTGTGACACCTACTCCCGAACGGAATGAGGGTGTCTACGCAGCCATCACAGTGCAGGAGACCCTGGGAAATGCCGTCCCACCAGCCCAGGACTACAGGGCGCTCTATGACTACACAGCACAGGTGAGGCCTCCTCCCCTGTTCAGGGGCGCACATGCCTGCATGTGTGTGCGCCTGGGAATATGTGGGGGTCGAACCCTCTGATCCCCGCTCTGTGTTTAAGAAGGGCTCAGTATACGTCTGCTGAGTATGGCAAAGAGATACAAGGCCTTGCGTCTGCGCCAATCGTCATACATGCACATGATGCAGGCTGGCATCGTCGTGTGCATCGTGTGCACACACAGGCAGGCTGGCAGAGCCTGGGGTGGGTAATGGTTTTAGGGACAGGCTTCATACCCTTGAGTCAGGGTCTTGTTCTCTGTGGCCTCGGGGCAGAGAACAACCATGGCCAGAATGAGTCCTCCAGCTGTGCTGCGACTGATGTTCTGATGTCTGTGGGGGGGGGGGGCGGGGGCAGTCCCGCTGAGATCCCAGAGTCCAGTCCGCTCCCTGTATCGAGGCGAGGGTGCAGAGCTGGGAACCAGATCCACCTGGACTCTGGGCCACATCCCATAGTTAGGCAGGCAAGTGTGGACTGCGTGAACAGAGGCCACGCTTGGGGATGAAGACTCGGAGTCCAGGCCTTGGCAGGGGCAGAACGATAGGGCGCTTGCAGGGGAGTGGCTGGCTGGGGACTTTCTGGGCTCAGCAGTGAGATTTGGGGTGAGTGTCCCCTTAGGTTTGGGGTGAGGCAAGCAGCCCTAACTCCTGATATGCTCCAGTGGTTGGAGCAGAGTGGGAGAAGACCAGGTTGGGGTGCCTCTGATGACAAATTGAGGACAGTCCCCCAGGGGCTGCCACAGGAGGCATGGGCATGTCTCAGCTCAATGTCCACCCTGGGAGCCTGGCTCACCTTTACTGCTGGGGTCAGGGAACGCCAGACCAGAGCCCTCCCAGCACGTCCTCCAGTCTCATGCTCATCCCATCTCTTACCCAGAACTCCGACGAGCTGGACATCTCTGCAGGGGATGTTCTGGCAGTCATCCTGGAAGGGGAGGATGGCTGGTGGACAGTGGAACGGAATGGGCAGCGTGGTTTTGTTCCTGGGTCCTACCTGGAGAAGCTCTGAGGAAGGACCAGCGGGTCCTCACCAGGACCTGCCCTGCTTGTGGAGCCAGGAGTGTCCCCTACAACTGCCCTGGTCTTGTGGGGTCAGAACAGGCCCGGACCTCCTGGGGATGGGGTGGGGATGGGGCCACATTCAAGAAGTCTCTCCCATAGGGAATAAAGGAATGCATTCTTTTTCTTTGGTCTGCTGGGTCCTTTTTACTTTTACTCCTGTGTCCAAATGCTCAATTCAGTGGAAAAAGAGTGAGAAGAGTCTAGAGAACTGAGCTCCATCATCCCTAGACAAATCTTCAGCAGAAGTCACTGAAGCCCCAGCTAGTCTCAGGTTCTGCTGGAAACAGAGAAGAGGTCTGGTCCCATCGCTGACTGCCAGAGAGACAGTCACACCTCACACAAATGGGATGGTGGGGCAGGGTGGAGAGGAGCCTTGGGAGGGCTGGGAAGGGCAGTTCAGCCTTCCTGACGGTAGAGGGCAACGGCAGATAGGACAGGGCATCTGGACGCACCTGGAGAACATTCTGGGATAATGGGTCTGTTGGAAGCACAGGGCCCAAGACAGAGGGTGCAGAGAGATAGCACAGAGGCTCATGGGTGTACATGGCCCCGCCTTCCCCACCAGCTGGGGCCTGAGGGAGCCACTGCCACCCATGACACTCCTGCCAAATATGGCACACACTGTCCAGGCAGAGCTAGAGTCCACGTGGGCTGATGCTGCATCGCACCCCACAGGAGCTCACATGGGTCTGTGGCCTCCCCACTGGTTCCTGGTCACCCACCCATCAACCCACATACAGAGTTTTAGCTCATATGCCAAGGCAAATATCAGATGCCAGAGGCAGATAGTAGACCTTCACCAAGCTGTGCCCTAGGAAAAGGGTAAGGAGCGAGCTGGTGAAAGGGGGCTCATCTGGCACTCAGCATGACACCCAGCTTTAGGCCTTCATCTTCATCGCCAGATTCGAAAGGCAGGTTTAGTTACCATGATGCCTAAAGGAGGTGAAGGACAGGATGGGTTTTCTTTTTTGGGGCGTGAAAGTGCCTTTAGGTTGCAGCCTTTCATCTGACTGAGGTGTAGTCCCTTGCAAGCCATGGTGCAGGGTCAGGCAAGGTGCGAAGGGTCCAGGCAGCCCCAGGGTGCAGTTGCAGAACCCTGAAAGCAGGGCTCTGTGGCTGTGGGGTGTCACCCATTGCTACTTTCCACCATAGGCTGCCACAGACAAGGTGGGAACGGGCTTTGGGCTTCTGAGAAGTCAGACTGATGCTTATGTCCATCCTGAAATCATTTTCCCTCATCAGGCACATTGTGCTAGAGAGCCGACCAAACACACCTGTCCCTGGTACACCCAGATCTGCAGATAGGGATGTTCCAGGAGAACGATGTAATCTGGTGCTTGATCTCCTCCTGCCCTGAAGGAGAGAAAAGTCTGTGACTAAAGACTTGGCTGGCCAGGTGTGGTGGTGCACACCTGTAATCCTAGCAGTTCAGGAAGCTGAGACAGGAGGATTACAAATTCAAAGCCAGCCTCAGCAATGTAGCAAGCCTCTGTCTCAAAAAATAAAAAGGACTAGTGATGTGGCTCAGTGGTTAATAAGTGCCTTGGGGTTCAATCCCCCATACCAAAATAAAGAAATAAAGGCTTGGCTGTAACAAGGCCTGCCTGGGCCAGAAATGCTGCCCAGGACACACCCCTCAAGTCTTGCCAGACCCAGGCAGGTCCCAGGCCTGTCAGGCAGCCCTAGAGTAATTCAATCAAGATATCCTTGTGACCCTTCTATGACAATGGGGTGGAGTGGTACTTGCTAAGACGAAGGAGTGCCCTGAAAAAGCTCACACTCCCAAAAGGGAAAGGCAGGTACTGCTGAGCGCTTACACCCAAGGCAGCCAGTCAATATGGCAAGAGGGGGCTAGGAGCCCAGGAGCAGGCTGACCTGACACAGGGGATGGTGGCTTGTGTGCAATGTGGCAAATGGACTGGAGAACAATTCTGGAAGAATGTAGGAAATAGGAAGTGCCTACAGGATGTGAAACAGGGGCAGGAGGGGTGGGAAGAAGACATGAGAAGTGAATTCCAAGCTCAGTCTTAAAGATGGGCAGAGGCCTCTCCTAGGTGGAGCTGGAGTAGGACTTGGAGCAGGGGCAGAACAAGGGCCCAGGAGAGGCAGGGCAGTCAAGCTGACTGACCCTGGGGCTCAGGTCATGTGTGGGCAGTGAAGAGGAAAGAAAGGAGTAGAAAGTTAGGTATCAGTGCTTTATTTATTCCCTGAAAATACCTTGTCATCTTGATTGAGCATCCCATTCCTCCACAAAGATTTTTTTAAAAACCTTTGGCCTAGATATTTATCATCATCTCTGACAGGTGCTGCAGTGCTGTGGGCCCCAGTGGGTGATGGGTAAAGAGTGTTAGATAACAGAGCCTGTTCTCCATTCAGGCAGTCAGAGGAAAAAGACGAAAGCAACTCTGGGTCACAATTTACACTGAGGTGGGGGTCAGGGAACAACCCACGAATGAATCTAACATCCATCACCCCTGCAAGCTTTCTGCATTCTCCTGTGCACAAAGTCAACCTCAGCTGCTGGGAACCAACTGCATGGGGGGATGACCTTCCCAGCAGAGATAGTGCTTGATAAAGAGGGGATTGGGGTGTATAAATAACTGCAGCCTCTTCCTGACAGACAGCCCCTCAGAGAAAGCATGAAGGAGGGAAAGTGTAGCCTCTTAAGGCAGAACATCAAGGTCTGAAGCTGGCTCACCCCTCCTTGGGTAGTCTGAGGCAAGACACAGTTTCTCTGGTGCAAATGCGCCCCTATCCAAGTCGATCTCTCCATACAGTTCAAATTAAATAATGGTCAAATGCTTATTAAAACAAAGAGGTTGCCCCTTTTAACAAGGCTCACAACCTCTGAACATTGGTTAGTCAATAGCAGCAGCTTTGGGAGTTGCACAATCCAGCTCACTCAGTGTGTCCTCTGGGACAGCTGTGGCTACGTCAGTGAGTCCTTCCCAAGAGTGATGAGAAACAAACCCTCACTTGGTCAAACGACACTCATGCCACTGGTGTCCAGCACCTGGTTTCGACCCCTCTCCCACAGCCCTTCCTCAGCTGAGCTACCTGAGCATAAGGTTATCAGTTTGGCTTGATCTGGTTGAACCTGGATGTCTATTTTCCCATCCTGCCATGTGAAGCAGCAGCACAATCCCAGAACAGGATCACCACAGGCAAGCAGGTTTGCTACCCTCAGCATCCTCCCGGGATTATCAGGACCATAGGGATATGGCTTTCAAACTATGTTCATAGAGTGGAGCAAATGCTGATGTTTTGGTACCATCTTAGACAAATGGAACCAAATCTGTGCAGGCTGAGCTCATGCATAAACATTTCTAACATTCTCCTGGTGATTCCAATATGCAACCAGGGTTGAGAACTTCCTGGTTAATGAGTTCTTCTGCTAAAATATTTTAGAAGTCAGAAAACCATATTCTTATGACACGTGACTTATTTCAGACCATGAATGTTTACTATGTGCCAGATGCTGGGCATGCAAACATAAACAAGTCTCTTTTCTACCCTCCATTGTAATGCTCACATCTGTTTTACTTTCTTTGCTAGGTAAATTCAGGAGAGCAGGATCTATATGAGTCAACTTCTCCACAACTAGCAAGGATCTCAACCCTGTCCAAAAGGGATTCAGTGGGTAAACTTAGGTTTCTGCCAGGATATTATATAACACTCTCAGGAGACCTCAGATTTTGTAATAAAAAGCCACAGAGAACAAAAATCATTTTCAAGAATTCCAAGGCTGCTGGATACAAGACCAATACACTCAGAAAGTAGGTGCTCCTACATACCACCAACAGATCACTAGGAAATTCATCAGGAAAATCATTCCACTCACAAGAGCAGCAGCCTCCTGTATCTTTTTAATAGTTTCTGTATCAAGAGGCCACATCAGGTGATGGGCCACTTGCTATCTAGTCAAATACGTCTTATGATGTTTGCATGACAAAATCAACTACTGATGTTTCTCAGAGTGGATTTCTCAGAACATATTCCTGGAGGGAAGTGACACGTGGCTGCACAGAGGTGTTCACCACAGTGAAGTTGGAAGTAGTCTTATAACCCACCCATTGAACATTGTTTGATCATAACATTAATATATCCATGCAGTTAACAAAGAGGAATGAGAAATCCTATAGTCCAAACTAGAAAGAGTACCAGCTATTTTGTGAAGAGGAATAAAAGGACCCCATAGAATAAAATTCAAATAACTAAAACCAAAACCAAAACCCACCACCAAGACTATTTCTGGATTTGTAGTAAAAGGTCTAGAAAGACACACACCCCTTTTAAACTTGCTTACCTGTGTGTATTTTGTTCTTTAGAGATGTCTGTATAATTTACATTTTTTAAAGCACCACTTTTGTTAAAACAATTCTTTTTTAAAAGGATGGTTTCTATCAACTGATAGGATGAGAAGCAATAGACTGCAGTAGCAATGAGTACACCCCGTGCCAGGGACCAGGACTCTTCAGAGAAACACAAATTCCAGGGCCGAGTAACAAGATAAGCCTGGAACATCTTATAATGTCAAAAATGACAGAACTTCAAAAAATGTGGAAACACAGGAAGCAACTGAAGGGGCTCCCACTGTTCAAATCTAGGAGGATGTGAGGAATCCCTCCCCACAAAAGGATAATGAGTGCTAGACTATAAAAATATCCTTTGGCAATCATCATGGTAAAGACTGAAGCAGGGGCTGGAGTGAGGCTCAGCAGCGGAGTGCTTGATTAGCACGCATGAAGCTCTCAGTTCAATCCCCAGCATGGCAGAGAAAAGAAGAAAAAAAAAAAAAAGATTGAAGCAGGCCAGTATCAACAGTATTTGCCAAATGTGGGGAGAAGTTTGGTGAGAAGCAGAATATTTATATCACCTTGTAACTAAGTCTCCAGAGATTGTCTACTAGTTGAAAGGGGAAAAGTATTAACTGTGTAACATGGAGAAAGGGGACAGCGCCTTGACCAGGTGTACCAGGCATTACTTTATCGCCTATTAGCTCACTTAACCTTTGTTGTCACAGAGACACTGGGATTCTGCAATCTACACTTCGCCTTTGCCAGCTGGTCAACGGGAAGCTCTGAAGGGTGGCAACGCTGGAGGGAGAGAGGACTTGTTCTTTGTCATCTTTGGTCTGGCATGCGTCCCAGCAGCATTCTCCCTAGTGATGGTTCTCTGCTCCCACGGATCAGTGGTGGCACCTCCCATTAGTTGATTCCTCCACACAGGGCAGTGTGTCTCTGTGGCAGTTAGTTGCTCCTCAGAGGTCTCAGCCTTGGGAGAACCTCTAAGTTTCTAGGTTCCCTCCTCGTCTTTTTTTTCTTCAGACCTAGGGGTAGTAACTATTTCTGCTAAGCTGTTTTGGAGTTTTTAAAAATTCCTTTTAGTAAATCACCTTTTACATAAACATTTATATTAAAAATTTCCTGTTCATATTTAGACCAGGTGATCAAAATTAACGTCATTTTGGAGGAGGGAGGCAGACTGACACTGTGGGCCTCCCAAGACTAAGACATAGGCAGTGTTCCAGTCACCTGGAACACAAAACCTAATCTAATCAAGATGAAACATCAGATGAGCCCAAAATGAGCAGCACTGTTCAAAAGGCGGCACTGTATTCTTCTAGAATGTCAATATCACAAGAGAAAAACTTATGGAAATGCTTCAGTTTCGAGGAAAACAGAGACATGACAACTAAATACAGTATCTGATCCTAGACTAGATTCAGAATGGCAGCGGGGAAAATACTATCAAGGACATCATGAGGTCATTTGAAATATGAACGGGGGCTGGGGATATGAAAAACAAAAAAAGGTAGATTATCAGTGTTAAATGTCCTGAATTTGGTAACTGTACTGTGATTGTCAGAGATTATCTTCATTCTTAGGAAATTCCCACTGAATTTCTAACAGGATAACAGGCCACCATGAATGTAAAGAGAGTAAGCAAGCACACTCAAGAACACAAATGACAAATGGGACAAAATGTCATAGGTATATTTGGGTAAAGGGTATTTAGGCCTTATATATACAATCCTTACTCTTGCAACTTTTCCATGAGTTTGAAATTATTTCCAAATAAAATTTTTAAATTTTTAAAAAGGAAATAGGATAACAGTGGTTCTTAACCACAGCTGCAGATTGGAATGACCAGACCATTCAGCAGTTTGGGACCCTGGTCCTGTAGTTTTCAAAAGTTCCCCAGGTTCCCCACCTATGGTTCTTGTCTGTGTCTGTAGGTCAACAGAGGTAAGAAACAGATGTGCAGAATAGATGATAACACTGCAACTATGGGAGAGCTTACTCATTAGATTTCAGACATGAGGAGTAGTTCTTTTGCCCTCTGAAGAGTAGGCACCAGGGAACAGGTCTCCAGGTCTTAATGGCAGAAGAGTCTCCAGACGTCAAGCAAGCAGAAGATAATCTATAAGGCACTGGCCGACGTGGACAGATTTCCCTTCTAGTGGTTCCCAAACAGGGTAAAAAGGCATATTTCCAGGACAACTACGCCAGGAATTAAACACTATTTAAAGCTGGCAGAAGCTACAATGGTTTAACTGGCCCCAGAAGTACCCGCCCCACTCCCATCATTTTGGCTTTACTACCATGGCTGATTTGAGTCCAACTGGCAGAGCACACGGGAGGAAGCTGCTCTCTCAGCAGGCCAGCAGTGGGGGGACTGAGCAAAGGGAGAATACGTGGGACTCCTCTCTCAGGCAAGTTCAAGGAATGAGCTACCTGGCTTTGTCCCAAAGCAATTTCTTATCGTAGAGTTCAGTTCTGTAGTACAGGAAGAGAGCAAATCAAAGTTACCTGGGGCTCATGCTAGATTTCTTCCTTTCCCTCGTCTCTGTTCCACATCCAATCAATGCAAATTTTGCCATTTCTTTTTCCCTCTAGTGCCTGAGTCCACCCCTCACCACCTCCACCCACAGCACACTACTTCATGCTCTTTAGCTCTCCTGAACAACTACATCTACCTAAACATAGCCCCATCACATTCCCTTCAAGTCAGGTGCAGCCAGGTGGACAGGTCTGCTTGCATCACCACCACGTTAGTCACCACTGCCCATAAGTCAAGTCTGACCTACACAAGATGTCTTGTAAAACCCTGGAGGTCTGGGCTTTGTCCCCTCTCCAAATTCTTTCCAAGTTTTATATTTTAACCTCCAGGCACAATGAGTAACTTATAGCTCTCTGTATGCTCAAATCACATTTCATATCCTTATGTATCCTCCCACCAAACCTATCCAGCCTCCAGGCTTGTGCATATGCTCAGGGAGTGGCCTCTGGCCTCCAGAGGCCTCCTTTGGGCTCCCCTTCTTTTATGACTACCACCACTATATTGTGTGAAAATTACCTGCTCCAGTGTATGTCTCCCATACTAGGACTCCAACTCACTGAGGACAAGGACAATATCACTGCTGCTTCCCCCGTGCCTTGCACATACCAGATGCTCCACTATTTGTAGCATATATTAGACTGAAAAGCGTATGTGGTTCTTTGGATAACAAGGTCTTTAGAATTTGGCAACAGATATAATGAAAACGCATGCAAATCATGATGAACGGCAGACAACACCAACATCTGAAACATTATACTGCTGCTCTGGAATTGAAATATCCCCAAAATAATTAAAAACTGCATGTTGAGGGCTGATACAGAGTTTATTGAATTAGATTTTTCTATTTACAACTGAGATCACGTCTACATACTATTATGCTAGTCTACATGGGTACATTATCTCTAACGAGTTTAAGACTTATGATGAATGGGCTCAATCACACAAAAACACACTCACACACTCATACTAATTGTTTTAAAACAGTAGTGCATACATTAAACTCCTCCTATAAAGCCAGTTTTGATTAAAAACCACTTGTGTCAAAGATCTGTCTCTGATTTTGAAGATGAACAAAAAACACACTGTATGATTCTAAAATCTATTTTAGCCATTTTGTACAGATGCTATCTTATCAGACTACAGTATATGTTTTTTTGAAGGACACTGATGAGGGGCACCATCTGGTGCTAACTTTAACCAGACAGCTGGCTTCCTCCCCCTCCCCCCAAAAACCTTTGGCCAATAGTTCTCCACTTTAAAGATTGAAAGGACCTGGTGACACTAGAGCATCAGTCCCATTATTGCCTGGAGGCAACAGAAGCAGGCCTACATCCTCCTTTAATTCTACTGCATTATGCAACTTGCAAATGGTTCTGAAATTAGAACATTTACCACTGAACTTAAACACTTAGGGGCATGGAGAGTCAGCTGGAACAAGGGAAAAGTCACAGGTGGGTTGGTAAGTAGGCAGGTACATGAAAAGCCAAGCTGCTCTGTCCAACACCAGTGTACGTGTGCTTTAACTAGATGAACTCAGGAGGCCAACTGCAGCAGACCTGCTCAATTCACCTTCCAAATCAGAACAACGAGACTAAAAAGCTCAGGCTTGAGTTGTCTACTAAGCATAGGTTCCACCAGTGATGAGGAGCTCATAAGCAGGATCTCTACTCCTTCTGCACAACACGATGCATGCACACAGCATGCCCAGCAGCTGTGGGAAGAAAACAATGGGGAAAAAAGGCTGAAAATCCCTGTATGACAATAAAGAACATATTGGCAATGGAGCTCTTCCAAATTTCAATGATTCCAAATCACCAAAAGAGTAATTAACAATGAAAGAAGATATTTCTTATGGATATATTATTTTTAATTGTCTAAGTGACTAAGCTTCTGCCTTATACCCAGGAACTCTGAGCTGGCCAAGAATCAAGACTCTTTTACTGCCATTCCCACTATCAGATTCTAGAGCAGCACTCTCCAAAGGAACTTGTACAGTGATGGAAACATTCTGTATGTGCTGTCAAATATGACAGCCACTAGTCACATGTGGCTACTGAACGCTTAAAATGTAGCTAGTACAATTAAGGAGTTGTATTTAAAATTTTTATTTCAATTAATTTAGATCCTTGTAGCAGGTGGCTTTTATACTAGACAACAAAAGCACAGGGAGTAAAATGATCAAGACTATATGTGCTTAAAGGTGCCTTTTCAGGCATCTTCTGGGGAGAGAGGCTTTATCATAATCCACAGAATTCAGTACATGAATAGCCCTGTGGTGGGAAACCAATCCTGATGCCAAAAAATATAGTTTAGAGGTTTTCATTTCTTTCATATGTACTATTTTTGAAATATAGGTTTGGTTCTGTGGTATTACATACATATGACTTTTTAAAGGTCAGTCTTCCTTCATCATTTTATTTTAATAAGTCTTAATCCTTATGTGGTAGCATATTGGAATAGTAATAAAGTCATGCCATGTTATTTTGGATAAGCAAGAGGATTAAGATGGATTAAAGAAAAAAGATTTCTAGAATTTTTGACCCAGCTTCTCACAAAATATAAACAGTAACCAAAGGGCTAAATAAAAGTTAATTTGCTGTTCTAACTCTTCACTGACAACAAAAGGCCTAAGTTATTTGATTTTAAAAGGCAACACTCTTGGTACATATGGGGGTCAATCTAATTTCAACAAAATGCACACGGTCCAAAAACAAAGTCTGAAGTGGAAGATTAGCTACTAATGAGACACACAAACTGAGAATAAGGATGTCCTCATTCTGAATTCTTGATAAAGTCACATATTCTGATTTTACCCTCACATTAGCCTCTATTCTGCCCATTCAGGATATGTACTTCCTGTTCAAATCCATCAGTTCCATTACATCAATACCTGCTGAAAGCTTACTAGTAAAAAGCACCTTAAAGACATTTTATAAGTGGATACTGTTGAAAGTTTACTAAATATCTTAAACCAATTCTAGACATGTTTAGTGTTTAATTCCTAGAAAAATATATTGTTTTTCATTGTATGTCAACACATTCTTAGAACAGCTATAAAATCAAACACAATTATGTTCCCAGGCAATGTTAAATTGAACAATAAAAATGTTAAACTCAGAAATTACTGATAGGCTAGAGGGAGAAAAAAATCTCTCCTCCCACCCCCACCTCCTCAAGTTCCTTTTAATTGGTTAACTTCTGGAAGAGTCAGCATTCTTGAAATGAAGTACAAAATAAGTTTCATTTTTTTCCTGACTTTTATTTTAATGACGTTAACTTGTATTGATTTAAAAACAAATTAAAAAGCATGATAAAACTGACTTAAGCTTGGGGAAGAATCTGTTTAAGAACATCAAGCTCTATACCATAACTTCTTATAATTACTGTTAAATAATATAGAACCACTTCCAAAGCTTTGCTATGCTGAAATTTCATTGATTATTGAAATTTTCCAACAACAGATTTGGGAATATTAAATGAACATTTTAGCTCCAGTTTCATATCTTGCAATGAAAACTCTGTGATATACAAATGATCAGAACTAATCTACACCTAGCCCAAATATACCACCACCAATGGCAAAAAAAATGATTACTAAATACAGACAAAAGATGTGATTAAAAATCTCTCAAAGTAAAATGTTTTATGATATTCTATGTAGGTAGTGGTATGGGAAAATAGGAGTTCTTATACAAGAATTCTTTCACATCAGCAACATCCTTTTCTGAGAAAAGTTTGGAAATATCTGTCAGACTTCATGCATATATTCCAATCCCTGAGTTTCATGACTATAAATTTTTGCTATAGATACAACTATGAACATGCAGATCAGAGAATATTTACTACTTGCATTTTTATAACAGTAAGACTTATGTAAGTAAGAGTCCATTGAAGTCCATTTCATAAAGTATACCCATAAAATGGAATACTATGCAACCATGAAATAAAGTAGATTTATATCCAAAAGATACTAATTTTGTTTTTAAGGACCAAGGTACAATCCATGATTCCATTTATATAACATTTTGAAAAGACAAAATTTAGAAACTGTGGTTGGTCTGATTACTGGTTGTCAGGTTACGGGAGGACAAAGGTGGCACAGTTACAAAAGGGTACCATGAAGGGACCCTGGGGTGTTGGAACTGCTCAATAACTTGACTGTGCTGGTGGATACAAGAACCTACACAGGTTATAAAATTGTACAGAGCTGAACACCCACATGCAGAAATGAGGATCTGAGTAAGACTGGTGGACTGTATCAAAGTCAATATCCTGGTTGTAGTACTATACTATGGGTTTTGCAAAATGTTACTACTGAGGGAAAATGGGCAAAGCACACAAGGTACCTTTCTATATTACTTGTTACAATAGCATGAGAACCTGCAACAATCTCAAAACAAAAAGCAAGGCACAAGACTGCATCCTATAAGCCATTTGCTTAAAAAATATATATGTGCTTATATAAGCACAAATTACTTCTAGAAGCCTATGTGGGAAACAGCAGTGGTTACCTCTACAGGGGTGGGGCTCAAGAAGTCAGGGCAAAACTAAGAAGGCTTACCTTTGACCAAGTTTGTATTGTTTTTTATCACTTGAAAAAAATCTTACCAAATGGGTATTTTTAATTTAAAAAAACTACCAAATATTTCATTTAAGAATGATTTTCCTCAAATGTGGTGTATATACATTATAGAATATTACTGAGTCATAAAAAAGAATGAAATTCTGACATTTGTAGCAAAATGGATAGAACTGGAGGACATAATGTAAAGTGAAATAAGCCAGGCACAGAAAAAGACAAGTACCACATGTTCTCACTCATATGAGGAAGCTACAAAAGTTGATCTCACAGAGGAACAAAGCTGAAAATTAGGGGAGACAAGGAAAAGTAGGGGAGAAGGGGAAGAGTAAGAGGACAGATCCAAAATACAGTGAGGGTGATTCTAGTTTACAACTTACTGTTTTATAAAGAGCTAGAAAGAGGAGTACATAGACTCCAAACACAAAGAAATGATAAACAATTGAGGGAAATGTTAATTATTTTGATTGGATCTTATTATACACTGTATACATGTACTGAATTACCAAACTGTACTCCATAAATATGCACAATTCTTACGTATCAATTAGTAGTAAGTTTTGAAAAAGAAGGGTTTTCCTCAACATATAAAAACCCTGAACATCCAGAAATTAGCTTCTCATGCTATGAAATTTTAAAGGAAGAACTATATGGAATATTTTTTCTAAAGAATGTCAGGATTAAGCTACTTAATCTTAACTTCTGTCCAGGGGGTGTCTGACCCCAAGTGCTATTTACTTATGTAGTTTACTCATTTTAATGACTGGTAATCAAAAAAAGAGAAGGAAAGAGCAGTCTCGACCTCTTTCACACTTGGCACAGAGACCAGAAAAAAGTCACATGGCCACAACAGTCCTCTGTGAAAGTATGCTCTTGATCACTCCATTTTGAGGACGTGCCAACACCACAAGACTCCAAAGACTGACAATTCCATAAATTGTCAGAATTCATAACAATTTAGAAATATGATCTGAGAATCTTAATTCTTAGATCTGTAACTGGAGACAGAGTATAAACGGAACCAGAATTCAAGCTTTAGTTTGTCATTATCTGTGTGATGGTGATAAATCATGTTATCCTTGCTTCCCTTTATGACAAAACAAAGTGGACAAGGACTGTGGAATCTCCAAGTGCTTTTTCTTGCTGTACAATTCTATGAATTATTTCTGCCTTTGTTCTGGTTTTCCAAACCCAGGATACCAATTTGCATCAGAGTTTGAATATCAAAATCTTAGAATATTTATAGGTACTCAAAAACAACCAACCCCTGCCCCCCAAGACTAGGGAAAATTCTTTTAATATTTCAAATGGATGTTTTTTCCCCTTAAAAAACAAAGCTTTTTCATTTTGAAAACCACTAGGTTTTAAGTCTGTGAAAGCTCTGAATCCCTAACTTAGAATCCCTAAGTTCAAAGTATCAAATTGTTACCAGGTATTACTTAATTAAGTGCTATTTATATATAAAACATATATGGTAGGCATATTTAAATTAAGAAATTAGTTAAAATATTCATTTGTCCCCACTGAAAAATACTTAATGAAGAAATATTTCCCTGGCTAATAAGTTTAACTAGATAAAGGACATGGATAAAGTGACACTTTTCATCTGTGTTTTTACGTATACATATATATGTTGGATATTGCATGAGCACAAGCACCATACAGTTCCAAAGCTTTTCTACTGCATTACCAAACAGAAAATCATTAAGAATGCACAGACCAGGATTCCACTTGGGAAAAGGGACCTCAGGCCTATTTCATTATTTTCAGCTAAATTAATGTTTTTGCATAGACAATCAAAATATGAAATATATTCTACTGATCACCACATTACTCCTATGTTTTACAAAATAAAGACTCAGAAGGGCAGAGATCATTGTAAATACAGAGCTAGGGTTTTTAATAAATCATTTCAGGGTTGTCTTAATACAGCCAAGTAAACAATCATCCTTTGCCACTTAAAAGGCACTTCTCATTATATACACTAGCTTCTGTTCAAATACACAAAGGCAGGCAAATCAAGCACTTTACATTTAAAATAGCAATTACAATTAATCTAACAATTAAAAGACATCTACACTTTCTAAAAATAGATTCTCTAGGCCTATAAACCTATTTCAAGAACTAAAAAATACTCTGAGAACTAGATCTGATGCAAACGATTTTTTAATCACATTCAAATAGTTGGCTATTTTCAGTTGTAAGGATTTTCTAAGACATTCTAAGATATTCCCCTAATGCAAACTATAAGATACACTGTATATTCTTAAGAAAAACAGAAATGTGAACAGCTGTGTTGGGTAGGAGAGAGATAAGTATGTGGGTTTTTTTTGGGGGGGTGGGTGTTTAGGAGCAGATAAAATGAGAAGTTATTAAGCAATTAGCAGCTACTTTGCCTAAACTATTATAAAGGGACAAAAAGACTGTTTTCTAAGGCGTTGGGAACTATGTTTCCTCAGCTACCAACAATAGCACAGCACACCTCCATATGTGCCAAGTGACGCCATGAATTTCTGGATGATTGTCAGTCTATAAAAACGAAGTCCTTGAAACTAAAATTTCAAGGACAGGAAAAGAAGAACTAAAAGGAAAATGGTATATAAAAGACTGAAACACAGCTTTCCATTTTCAAATTGAAATAAAGCAATATGATTTTTTAAAATTCCATAAAGTTCTATTAAAATATTTCCCAGAAATACACTATGACAACTGTTTGTATTCTCAACAGATTACTCACTACTCAAGGCAAGAAAATAAGGCAGAGTTCCTTCACATGTAGTTCTTTGAAAACCAGATCTCTGGTTTCTTTAGATCATTCTGGCCTCGGGTCTAGAGATAAGAAAAGGTCGGAGACTTATGGCTGGCACTGCAATCACTTCTACGTTACCAAACTACACAGATTCACTCAGTAATTAAAACCACTCAGTTCTGACATCAGAGAAGCAGCTAACCCTGGTCAACTCATGTTCACCTGGTGCTTACCTGAATAGCTGCAAAGGCCAGTGCTGCCCAGATAACATGCATCATGATTTCCTGTAGCTTCTTCACAACTAGAGCCTCACATCCCTGTAATGTACACAGTCATTCTCATTAGGAATCTTTTTAAAAAGTGAGAGCTGCAGAGTCACAGTTTACTACTGCTACTCACTGGAAGAAATGAAAGAAACTAAAAAAAGGGAAAAAACATTACATAATTAGAGCAACTTGCAGACATATTAAAGCGAAAGACAATACATTAAAAATGATTGGCTATAAAACAAAATGGTATTAAAGAAAGCAAAATAGTATTAAAGAAAAGAAGTTTCAGGTAGTGGTAAGAGAGTAGAAAACAGGTTATCAGTTTGGACTCTAGTCCTGGACTCACCTCAGCATAGAGGTCAGAGGGATTGGCCAGGCTGCCATTGCAGCTACTGGCAGTCTCTCTGCAGCAGCTAAGAGGGACACTCTGGTTTTTGGTTTCTTTGAACCAATCTGTATTTTCCCAGTCTGAGTAGTTATGAATTCCACAACAGTGTAACTAGAAGAGAATAGACAGCACTCCTTACAAAACACATATACCTGGGTTGAGCTTTAGAGTTCCATGCACTACAGAGATTTAAAATAAGCTACTCTAGGCCAATGATGTCCAAGAGAATTTTTGCAATGAGAGAAATGTTATGGCTGCATGGTTCAACATGGTAGCCACTAACCACGAGGCTAAAAGCACTTAAACTGTGGCTTGAGTGACTGAAGAACTAAAAAACAATTTTTTTTTGCATGTTGCTGGGGATCAAACCTAGGGCATTGAACGTGCTAGGCAAGTTCTCTATCAATGAGCTATATCCTCAGCCTCAGGAACTGAATATTTAATTTGGCATGCTAGTGACACACGGCCAGTAGTCCCAGAACCTCTATTTGAAAAGTACATTGTCTATAAAAGGTAGTTTCTAGCTAAGGAAAAAAATTTTCCTCTTACACATTAAATACCTGGTTCTGAATATTATTTTCAACAACAAAGTATCTGAAATATGATTTACTTTAAGATAATAAGGCATAAAATATACATGGGTAAGATTTATTAAAAAGCTGACAATTTTTGAGATAGGGTTATGGGTATAAAAATCTATTATGGGTACAAAACTATATCTTTGTTTACATCTTAAATTATTATAACTTTTTTCATTTTACAATTTTGTTGTTATCTTTTCTGATCTTGCTTTCTGAAGGTACATGTAGTCTTTCCATCTCCCTGTGATACATACTTCTCTTTCATTATCACCGGTCTATTTGGGCAGGGGGATGGGGGAAGTCAGATTACTAAAAAAGAGTTTAAGACGCTTCTTGCTGGCTTTGACTAGATGACGGTGGAGTAAACTTTTCAAGGGTGAAGGTCGAGGAAAAAAATTGAATACATTGGGTGGTTAATCATGGGTGTGAAGATACGTAGCCAATTTACACAGTTACAGAAGTAGGTTAATGCTAACCCGATAGTGAGTGGTCCTCAAGAACAAATTTGCCTCAAGAAAGCTCACCTGTCTCTGCACATAATCAATAGCCCGGCTAGCAGCATCAGGGTTGGTTCCATTGTAGGTCTTATAAACTTTCTGAATGCTGCGGTCAACCTCATTTTCCACCTGAATGAAAACAAAGAATTCAGTCCCTCAAAAATACTGTTAAAGGTACCACTGGTCAAGGTTTCAACTAAAATACCTAAATGGCATGTCTGCAAACTGTCAGAGCTCTCCATAAATTTCTTGTAAGAAAGAGTTTTCTCCTTCTGCCCCCACATAGATTCTAATTGACAGAAAAAAGTTCAAACATATTACAGTACATAGATTAAAAGTATTCAAAGACTGAGAAAGATGGCAAGCTAATAATCCTAACAATCTGTTCAAGGAGGAAGAAGCAATTGATTTTCTGAAAATACAAGTTTTCCTTTTTTTTTTTTTTTTTTCTCCTTTCTTTTATTTGGGTGGGACTAGGGATTGAACTCAGGACCTTGTGCATGCTAGGCAAGCACTCTACCCAAGTTATACCCCCCAGCACCAAAAAAAAAAAAAAAAAAAAAAAAAAAAATTTCAGGCCAGGTGTAGTGGTGAACACCCATAATCCCAGTAATTTGGGAGGTTGAAGCAGGAGGATCACAAGTTCAATGCTAGCCTTAGCAATTTGGCAAGGCCCTAAGCAACTTAGTGAGATCCCGTATCAAAATAAAAAATAAAAAGGTCTGGGCATGTGGTTCCATGGTTAAATACCCCTGGGTTAAATTCCTAGTACAAAAAAAAAATGTTTTCAGTGTGTACTTATTTTCCTCAAGGAGGCAAAAATGACTTCGAAGCCTCTGTAAGATATTTCTAGGACAAATACCAACATTATTTCTATTTTATTATTTTACTTATTCAATGTTCGGACCTGGCCTGGCCAAACACACATATGTAATCAAGAAGTTTAAAAAACAAACAAACAAAAAAAACAATCCTCAGGAATGACACTTTATGAAAAAGCTGCTGTTCGATGTATGTCAAAGAGGAGATAGGAAGCAAACTTTTTAACTTGTTGCTGACAATTACAACAGTGGCCAGTTAAATGTCATTTAATAGTTTTCTTATACCAGATTTTCCTTACCCCTTTCTAAACTGATTAGGCCTACTTTGTAATTATAACGGCAATGTGATAAGACTATAAAACTGATAATTAGATCATAGGGACATAATTAATTGCAATTATTTTCTTGTCATAGTTGTTTAGTACCTTCCTTGGGTATCAATGGTTTGAATATCAACTTGGCATAACATGTCTTTGACTTAAAACTGTAAATGATAGTAAGAATGATTCTATTATATTATGATTCTAAAATCATACCAAAATTAATTAAAGTAGCTTATTTAGCCTTAAGTGGTACTATTGGTAGAAAGCAAAAACAAGCAAAATAGAAAGATAGGGGAAGCAAAGGGAATGACTAAGAGAGGACAGGAGCAAGAAGTGCTGACAACAGCTGCCTTGGTGTTCTAAGTTGGCAGGACCCTGTGTTCTTCAGGAGGAGGGTGAAAGGCAGGACCACAACTCAAAATATCTATTATATCCATACCCAAGGGATATTTTAAAAGAGGCAATGAAAAATGAAATACTCAGAAAATAGAAACTGTATTACAACCCTGCCATTCAAAACACACAGGGACTCTCTGGGCTAATCAAATTGAAACAAACTTGTCAGCTGATCAACTGTTCATTTTCAGCTTGCTGTGTTTTTTTTGTTTTTTTTTTTTTTTTTTTCTTCTGTGGTGGTGGTAGTGGGCCTTGATCCCAGAGGCACTGAGCTACATTCCACAACCCTTTTCCTTTTTTTTGAGACAAGGTCTTGCTAAGTGGCCCAGAATGGCCTTTTGGCCTCTCAAACTTGTGATTCTTCTGCCTAAAACTTCCACATAGCTAGCATTACAGGTGTGTACCTCTACTGTATCTTGCCTCACTAGATGATAATTTAAAGAAAATTAAATGTAATCAAGAATAACACAATTTACACTCTATAATAACGGAGACTAGAAACCATGATATAAAAACAATTTCTAATTAACTAAATATTTAAAACATTAGCTTAACTGAAACAAGGCAGAAGAAAATGCTGACTCTGATAAAATGAACTCCTTCTTGAAAAAACAGAAAATTTAAATCACCTTTTAAAGCATTACATGAACCACAGTAGACAACATACCTTTGCTCTATAAACGTATCCCAAAACCACTACAACTACTTCTGTGACGAAAACCAAGAGCAGGATGATGACAAACTGTAAGGAAACAGTGTCAAAAATTAATTACAAAATAGCCCTAAATAGTCTCTTGACAGAAAGCAATTATCAGCAACAACAGCTAGAAGTTTAAGACAAGTGCTAATTCTGTTCCAATTAAAAGAGTCAAGGAGTCTACAGTTTCAAGTTCAATTCAAGAGTTAATAGAGATAAAATACTCCTGCATACTCTGATGGCACATGCAGTCAGTGAAGTGCTAACTTACCGTGGCAAGTCCACAACGACTTTCCCGGATTGTGGCACAGCAGCCAATAAGCCCAATGATGAAAAGCAGGGCTCCTACTGCTATGATCACTACAGCAGGTATGAGAGTGTACACATCTTCAAAGAAGTGGTCATAGTCGTCATAAGTGATGAAGACATAGGCTCCCACATAGCATAAAATGCCTGCTGCCCCCTGTGGAAAATAAGTCACAGTAATGGTCTGTAAGCCCTCTCAGTAAAATTTTTCTCTTATTACTTAGTAGGCTATAATTTAATGAGAGTTTAAATCTATCTACTTGTAGACGTTTTTCAGTAAAGCTGAAACATCTCTTATGATCCATTTTTAAAAACATTTCTTTACTAGATAAAGTTGCAAAGTTTTCCAAACATCACCTAATTTTTAACAACTGATGGTTCAGCTAGGACAAAGAAAGCATGAAGCAAATAGCACTGATGACGAGAACACACATGTTTATACCCAGCCACCCCAAAGGCTTATCTGTAGCTCAACTATATGGCCAGTGCAGATGGGTGAGGTGGTGAAGGTAGTACACTTTAGCTCACCATAGTTGCACTTAACAAATGGGGGAGATTAGGCATAAATGACAGAGCTAGAATTTGTAAGCTGACTCCAGAAATACACACATCTAATCTCCATCCATCCTTTTGGGAAACGAAAATACATTCCTGGAAGTACAATACCCACTTCAATAAAACTTGCTGTTCTAAAGACTGAAATGGTAAAAAGTCAGTGCATACAGTCACTAAAGAACACTATAACTATTTTATCCTCTTAGTCTTTAGAATGGTGCTCCTCAAACTTTAATATGAATAGGAATCACATGAGGATCTTATTAAGCTGCAGATTCTGCCTCAGGAGGTCTGGGGGGTGAGCCTGAGATTCTGCAGGTCTAGCAAATTCCCAAGTGCTGCTGCTAGGTCTAACACACTTGGAATAACAAGGTGTTAGAGGATCCAAGAGGAAAGTTAGTACAGAAAATGTTTTAGCAGCTGCTCAGCTGCAGTTTTACACCCTCTATCACTGTCAATTTTGCTTTAACTGGGTACCAACTCTGTGCTGACACCCCAATGCCACTTGCTTATACATGAAAGCAAATATAGTGTCAGGTCCAGTGTTAAAACATTTGTTCTAATGAGATCATTTGTATAATTCTCACAGGAACAGGATTACTTAAACCATCTTTGAACTAGAAAACAGCCTCCAGAGTTGTAGAGATCAGTCATTCACTCCTCTGAACCTAAAAATTGTTCATTTCTTAAGTCTGTGGGACTCAGTAACCTTGGGCATCATCAGTATACTTTCTATTACTAGACCATTAGAATCAGTGTCACATTTGGAAGAAAAAGACTCCATTTGTGTAAAGTTGGGCAGGTAATCTGATTATTTAAAAAATATGTATATATTATACATAACATACATATTTTTCTCTTTTTTTTAATGCAAAGAATGGAAACAATTTTTAAAAATTATCTGTCCTCTTCTGGCTTCCAAGAGGCCCCATTGCTGGTTTTCTCTCTATTTCCCTAGCTGCTTATTTTCTCATTATTTTCACAGACTCTTCTTTCCAGATTCTGAAATGTTATGGAACTCCAGGATTCTATCTTCTGCTGTATTCTTCATACATTTCAGTGGGGAGGGGGGGGGGGACGGGGGTTAACTAGGGATTGAACCCAGAGGCACTCTATCACCGAGCTACATCCCCAGCTCCCCCAACCTGTTTTTCTTTCTTTCTTTCTTTTTTTTTTTTTTAATGAGACAGGGTCTCAGTAAGTTGCTCAGGCTGGCCTTAAACTTGCTATCCTCTTGCTTTAGCCTCCAGAGTGACTGGGATTAATAGCATACACCATGATGCCCAACTCTTCACTCATTCTCTAGTTTACTACGTAACCTGTCATCTTGGACCTATACATCTCCATTTGGAACATTTGGAAGTCCAACAGACAACTCACCCTCAACCTGTCTCAAATCCTGTCTTCCTGCCCATACCATTTAATTTTCCCTTACATTTCTAGCAGAGCAGAAGGCATCAGATACCTCATTTTTTTCTGTTTTAACACCTGACAGTTATCTTATACTCTGTTCTTGGCTCACCTCTATATCCCAACAATCACCAAACTCCTTCAAGTTCACTTCTAAAACATTACTTGAATACCTCTAAAACATTACTTTAATCCCACTGCTGAACTTGTCTTAATGTGGGCCTTATTACTGTTTACCTAAATCTTGTTGACTTGCCCATCCCATTAACAATGTTCTTTATATTACCAGGGTTATTTTTGTTAAAATGCAAACCAGATCAAGGCATAAATGTGATTAAAATAAGAATGAGGTAAATAAGTGAGATGACCTAAGGAGTCTGTTCTTGCTTTTCAGCCTGAGTTCACTACCCCTCAGAGCTGTATCATATATCCTCTCTGGAATGCTCTCTTAATTATTAGGATGTAGCTTCAATTCACCTTTTCCCTCTGAAAGCCATTCTTGACCATTTCAGACTGAATGAAGTGCCTTTGTGCATTCATGTATTGCTTTGTACCTAGCTCTAACAGAACATTTATTACAACTATTTCAATTATAGCTACACATGTTGCATCAAGTCTTCTGGGCCCAAGTTGTGTCCATCTGTCTTTCAGCCCTGGGTCACCACTTATCAGCTAGAACAGAGCTTAGCATAGCATGCATATCAGTCAAAATTCACTGAGTACACCGCATCTTATCTCTTCCCTTGAAATCACCCTCTTATCTCTGTTATAAGCTTTGGTTTGTATGTGCTTTCTCTTCAGTCCAATGTTTGATTTTTAGTTCAATACTTAAACATGATTTGGCAACTTAATCCAGCTTACTGAATACTGTTGGCCATCACATCTGGCATACATTAATATATAATTGGTATGTATGGCCTGTTCCAAGGTACTTAGTTCGCTGACATATTTGCTCTTGTAGCATGTTATTTTGGGATAAAGGTGAGCACAGGAAAGGAAAAGAGAAGCAACAGTTCAATAGTTTGGATACCTTTATTAGAGAAGTATATGGATACTGTAATAAATTCCCTTTTATTAAAGTACTACGTGTGTGTGTGCTATACATTCACATGCATACACATGTAATACATTTTGCTGGAGCAGATAAGCCCTCCTAAAAATGAATTAAGCAAACAAACTGTACTCACTCTATTTTCACTAATCATCTATCCTTTAGATTCTTAGCTTTTCTTATTCAAAGGCAATATTTATTTCTTAAAAGGCTTGGGTTAAAATGAATTACATTTCTGAGCTTCTAGTAAAAGTGAACAGCTTTCTTTTTTTTTGTTTTTGTTTTTTTGAGACAGGGGTCTTGCTATGTCACCCAGGCTGGTCTCAAACAATCTTCCTGCCTCAGCCTTCTGAGTAGTTGGGACTAGAGGCGTGGGCCACTGAGCCCAGATAGTAAATAAGTTTTAGCTTACGTGAATCTGAATGAAAAAAGATAAAACTGGAGGATATTTGTAGTCAACAATTAATCTGAAGCATAGGGCAATGAAGAACTGCAAGACATACTTAAGTGTTACTTGGGCATGGGTCAAGTGAAATGTATCCTGTGCTATTCCCTCTACTCAGAATGGGTCACTCATCTGAAATTGAAGCTACAAAGAGGCAGGGGGAAAAAAAAAATCAACAACTGATACAAACAGATTTATAACAAATGCAATGGAAGGCTAGTAGGAGGTACCGTTTGTAAAGCTGCCTATTCTTGTGAAGTAGACTCTAGAGCACTTTCTTTTCCCAGACTGCAAACCAGTCAACATTCAATTTACATAGCAGAGATGAGAACGTAACAGACTATTTTGGCAACATATAACAGGAAGCCAAGTACCAGGTGCACATACCAAAACAGAAACTGTACTGATTGCTGATGGGAAGATTTCATATAAATGAAAAAAGAAGTTGAAAATAGAGGACATGTTTTCCTAAACTGAAGACAACTTCAAAATTTTTGATATGTGTATATGGTTCTTGTACCCTCAGTTGTATAATATTCATGAAATTGATACCAGTTACTTTGAAAATACAGGGTAGGTGTCCTAACAGCTGAAGACTAAAACCAGCTATAAGCAACTGTCTTAAAAGATATCCGACCATTTGTATGAAAAACATTCAAAAGAACAAGGGAAACAGCAATTTGTATGGTCAATGCAGGGGATGTTTGCTTAATTCCTAACTAGCTGCTTTGTAGCCAGTCAGATTTTCAATGTAGGACTTGTGACATTGGAAAAGTAACAGGTGAGCTTGGTTAAATCCTCCTTTTGAAAGGCCATGATGGAACTGGAATCTATCAAAGGATTGGGCTTTGCCAACAAAGCAGCTGCAAAGAAAGGGTTGGAGGGAGGGCAGTGCAATAGGAGATGAAATGTAGAACTTGGAAGCAGCTGAACTGCTTTAGTCACCACTTAGAGAATCTGAGCCTATAAGGAGGATTTGTACAAGGACAGTATACTAAAAATATTCCTGCTTTTTTCAAAGAAGTGAAACAAAATTTAAGGGAAAGGCTGAAGTCTGAATTTATAGATGTAAAAATTCATTTTTTTTTTTTTACCTTTTAATATACCTATGCTTTAAGTCACAGAATTTTTAAAACTTTAGTCAGTGCTTTTCCATGACACCAAGCTGTTCCTCTTAAAAATAAAGCTATTGTGTTTGCTTTGGCTATTTTTATGAATTTCATTTTATCCTTTTAGCTACATATACACAAATGTGAAACCTCTTGAAGAAATTTCATTCTACATTAGATTGCTTTTTTGATGTTTAGAGACTAGTTTTCAAATCTTCTAAGAAACAGATGAGCTGATAAAATGCTGAAATCCACAAAATTACTGAGTTCCTTAATTTTCATCAAGCACAGTGAAACTTGCCATTGGAATGTGGCAATATTATAAAGAAACAGACTTCTTACAAACTAGAAGATAAAATAGTTCTGTTGTCAAATGTTAGCTATATGGAAATTCAAAAATGTGAAGGTGGAAGCATCCCACAGAGCATTTGGGTAAAGATGAAGCAAAGTAAAACAAGTGATCTTCTTGCAGTGGTATGTAGGAGCTAGGATAATCATGTTTAGAACTGGCAAGAATCAGGACTTCACCTAACGGTGAAGGACTTCACCATCTGGACTTCACCTGAAGGCACAGTGCCTGACAAGTTTTTGCTTGCTTGAGTGAACTGCTCCTTAGGAGGGATTTTTTTTTTTTTTTTCCCTCAAAACAATCAACTGGTAAAGCAGAAGTGATTCAAATTTGAGAAGGGAAAAAAATAGTTGAGATCAAGCAAAAACTGCTGTGTACTCCAGACTTTCAAAAAAGCAGATTTTCAAAAAGGAGAGAAGGAACTCAACAAAAATCCACCATATGGATTCATTAAAAAAAAAAAAAAAAAAAAAAAGACTGGGGATTAATCCCAGGTGCACTTTACCACTGAGTTACATACCCAGTCATTTTAAAACTTTAAATTTTCAGGGACTGGGGTTGTGGCTCAGCGGGGGAGTGCTCGCGTAGCATGTGTGAGGCACTGGGTTCCATCCTCAGCACCACATATAAATAAATAAATAAATAAAATAAAGGTATTGTGTCCACCTACAACTAAAAAAATATTTAGGAAAAAAACTTTAAATTTTCAAACAGCAACTGCAAAATTGCTGAGTCTGGTCTCGAACTCAGTATCCAGAGTGGCTTGGATTATAGACATGCACCACCATATGTGGCTCCCATCTTTTTGAAATTTGAGTTTTCTGTACAGCCACATTAGTTTTTTATATACCTCACTTCTCCCCCGCAAGGAATTATCAGAAATTCTACACAAAGCATTTCTGGAAGCTTCCCAAAACTCTACCCTCATGTTATTATTAATCTTAAAGAATATTTAAATCTTTTAAGCTACTTTAATATTATCTAACAGTGTTACTTCAATATTGTTTAGTCCAGTCTTACCTTGTTTCAATTCTGATTCAACTCTGATAAAATAACTCATGTCACTAAACACAGTAACTCCTTTACTAAGTCCATTACCTACATATTTCATTTATTCTCTTGATGACTTTTAAGGAAAAAAAGACCATTCAAAAAACTTTTGGAAATTAAAGCTATTCTTACCAAGAACTTCTGTAGTTATTAAAATAATATAATTTTCTACTTAACAAAATGGTCAATAATAAAGCCTAGCAGTATTCAAAGACATTGTGAAGATATTTTGGGGGAAGTAATCGGCCATACATATCAGCCTCAACATTTATGCTTTTATATCTTCTAATTCCACTTCTAAGAATCATTCTTAAGTAAACAAGTCAGAAGGAAACAAAGATTTGTGTATAGGGTTTGTCACCAAAATATTATAACAAAATTATAATAGCCAAACAAAAGAAAAAGTCCTAGTCAGAGGTATGCTTACATTGTAGTCCTGATGTATTTTGTTAAATCATAACTTAATAATGTTTATGGCAAGTTAAGGGAAAAACACGTATCACAAAGACATTTTATAAACAAACCAAAATGTTAATTTGGTTGTTTTGAATGGTAGAATTATGGGGGATATTGGTTTTTTTAAAAAATAATTTTTAGTATCTTCCTAAATATATAACTTACATAATCAGAAAAATAAAGATCTTAAATTATGTCTAAAATTGATTTTTTTTTCCAAATGGATTAATAATTCCTAGATCTGTCCTTAATCACCAACATAAAATAGACATCTCTTTGATTCCAAATATTTTAGGAATCTCTGTCAATCTCTCCCATTTATCACTTTTCTCAGGTTTGTCTGGCTTTGACTCCTAGATGTTTTCTGATTATCTGACAATTCAGATTCTTTCAGTACAGTCTTTTTTTCATAAATATCACCTGACACATTTTTTAAATCCTACTTGGATTGGAGTGCGAAGTTTTAATAAGCCACTTTTGTCATCAATAACTGTCATTGTTACTGTTACTCTTAAATAAGAAATATCTTAATCCTTTTAAGCTATTACTCTGATGATATTCCTAAGCCCATGAACCTCAATTCTGCTCTATTTTCACATTTTCTTTACTTAATTTTTTAATAATTATTGTTTATCCAGCTTAACAAAGTTGTTCTATTTAATCCAATTTAAACCTATCAGTTGAAAGACCTGAAAGTTCAAGTGGCAATGAAATTGGAGATCAATCAATTGCCACAGTCAAATTATTGTTAACAGCATGGAAACTGGCTATTTTCTGACTCATGGACTTCAGGGTCATCGAAAAGCATTGAATCTAAACATGCATTTCCTTTGAGACCCTCTGCTGCCCCATCCTATTCTAAAAATTAAGAGTCAGTTATTACTGTAGAGCCTGGGATGCCTAAGTTTTATAATAGTAGATTTTGTCTATGTTTGGGTTATGTGTTTAATCAGTAACAGCAACAATGTAAAATACAGTATGTCAACATTTACAACTGACTCTTTTTAGTAAATTAAAAACAAACATATAAACGTAAATAATTTTTCTCACCTCTTGACTCTGCCAAGCTATTAAAAGAAAAGGTGTGAAGAGAAGGAAGAAATGATAATATTTTTAAAGGAAGATTTGAGACCATCCATGGGTATCTGGGGGTGGGAAGAGGTATACCTAGAGATTAAATTCAATAAAGGATCTGCTCCCTTTTCTCATTAGCTGTCAGATATCAGGAACTATTTCTTTTTACTCTTTGTATTTCTCAATAATGGGTATAGCAGATCTTTAACAAACATTCATGAAGTGAATGATTATTAGGGTATACTTGTTTAGTGCCAAGTACAAATTTTATGAAATAAATATTCTGCCCCACAAAATCCTAACCTGGATAAAATTTACAGAATAAAATTTATTAAACTACCTCAAAGAATTATAAATATCCTAGAAAGCTAATAAACAACCTGTTCCTTAAACTGCAAACAAAGAGAGCTCTCCCACCGATTCCATGTTCTAAGTGATTATTCAGGGTCACAAGGCACTTGGGTCAGTGGACTATGACTAAGAGTGTAGCAAGACTGGAAACATTAATTTTCTTAACGGCCCAAGACAAATTAAGAAATACATTTCCTATATGTACCATGACTTGCTTCTTGACAAAGTTAGCTTTTTTCCTACTGAACTGAAAAACAATTACTGAAAAAAAATGTAAGCTGAAGGTGTGTTCCAATGACACAACCTTTGTCAGGACAGTCATACAAAATAGGAGAAATACAGGAGACAGAAAAACAACTTCCAGGATATAAGAGTATCAGACTACCAACTTAAATGTGTAGGACATGCTAGAAAACAATATTATGTACAAGACTGGTGACAAGACTTTAAAAAAAATATTCATAATAATTTTTTAAACAAAAGTATGAGGGTATGAAACTTCTCTTGATAATCTGAATATGCCAAGAATATCCTTGCCTTATGGCCTATATAGCCGGTTCACATAGTCCTGAAATGCCCCACCTCCTCCAATTTACCCCCAAACTGGCTCCTTCTTATACTCTAGATTAAATTTTGCCTCCTTTGAAAAACCTTCTCTGCCAACTTAGAGCAGTCACTCAATCACTATCCTATTACCTTTTTGCAGAACACATCACTATTTGGTATTTTTCTTTTTCATTTTTAATTGTCTGCCTTGCTCCACTTTAAAGTTCTGTAGGAACAGGAATCTTTGCTGCCCTTTTCACCATTTTATGTACAACATAAAAGTACAAAGTAGGTGCTCAAATGTTTGTTTTATATTTAACAAAGCACTTTTCCTTAAATTATATGTAGTCACAGAGGTAAGTTTGGTAAGTTATGTAAGGCAGAGTAAATTTTAAAGGTTATATATGACTTTCAAAAATAATTTGCACATATAGGGTGAATATTTCTCACAAGTAAATATCAATTAGTGGAGGTTCACATTCTGAAGTTGTTTCTAAAGATATGACTTTTAAAAAAAATTTTTTTTAGTTGTCAATGGATTTTTTATTTATTTATATGTGGTGCTGAGTATAGAACCCAGGGCCTCACACATGCCAGGCAAGTGCCAGCCCCAGATATTAGACTTTCTGATGGTACTGCTCCCCACTCCACAGGGTTTTAGTGTTACTATCACTTCTCATAATAGATGAAAACATCAGCCTAAATAGATATGAAATTATAAATTCTACCAGCATAGAAAAGTTTTCTTTAAGTCTGTCATGCCTATGATAAATATGTGTAAAATAAATATTATCCAACTGTTTTTTTTCTATTAGGGTAGAAAAAGTGAAGGTAATTTGCACAATACAGGACCTGATTAAGTACTCAAATTAATCTCCAGAATAAAAACAGGATATTAGAAAGTAAACTTGTTTTAGTTGAGGCTTCTTGGATCACATCATACAACCTACCAAAATAAGAATCCTGGCAGATCTTGGTAAAAAGATGCACATTATAAAATAGACTAATGACTATTTGTTACAGTAGTCTTCAAAATTTAGCTATTTACTGCATATACTCCTAACCTCCTTTAATAAATGTTCATGAGTCCAGCACTGATACACTTATATTTAAAAATACATCCTTCCATAAAAACAAAGATTCCTAGGTACTGCTCCCCACTGAGGAGGCTGAGGAACAAGGATTTCAAGTCTGAGGTCAGTCTGGGCAATTTAGCAAGATCCTGTCTCAAAATAAAAGTAAAGGACTGGGGGTATAGCTCAGTGATGGCTTGCCTAGCATATGAAAGGCACTGGGTTCAATCCATGGTACTGCAAAAAATAAGAGAGGAGATTCAAGTTGTTACATTCTTTCAGTTGCCCCAAATTATCTTTCAAGCTACAAACCCTAGTATTCTGGAATTTAGTGAAAAACTCTATTTTTGTTGAGAGAATTTTAAAAATGATTGTTTCCCAGTTTAGTCTGCACCTTTGTACAGGACCATTCTTAAAAACTCCACTGCCCAAAACTATCTACACCAAATCAACATTAACAATTTTGGCAGTCAGAGCCTTAGTATTTCTGTACTTACCTATTTCTATATCACAGTTCATTCAGGAAACTGCCAAGGGAACCAAGATACCAAACAATAAGGTTTAAGTAGCTGGGCACAGTGGTGTGCGCCACTGGGATGGAAGCAGGAGGATGATAAATTCAAAGACATCCTCAGCAATTTAGTGAGACCCTAAGCAACTATGTGAGATTTTTGTCTCAAAATAAGAGGGGAAATAAGAGGGGGTGGGACTGGGGATGTTGGATGTGGCTCAGTGGTTAAGCACCTCTGGCTTCAATCCCTGGTGGTAAGTAAATATCTTTCCAAAGTCATTAAACTTAACACTTCACTACCACTGATACCAAGAGAACCTAAACTTTTGATGTTCTCTGTGAGTAATGTTTATTCTTCCACTTATATAAATCAAGGCATCAAATTGGTGGTGGGGGGGTGGTCACTAAATAAGAATATACTTATTAGAACTGAAGAATGCATTACAAATTTCCAGGAAGACCCAGTTAACATGCTTTAAATGTACTTCTTCATTCATAACAATTTTTTAAACAGAAAAGCTAAACAGCGTAGCTTAAATGCGGGTATAGTTTCTGAACAATGGTAAAAATCAGTATGTTTTAGAGAAAGTGCCTCTAACACAGCGGAACAAGATTCTTCCCCTTTTTAAATCTTTTGAAATTATACCTTGTTCTAACATAACAGGTTTTAGAGTACAGGGCAATCTGGGTTTGAACACAGAGTGCTACTTTAACTCAGTAAATCTGAAAGTGCTCTTCTGTAAAATAAGCATAATATTCCCTGTCAGATAATACTCCATGTAAAGTTAACAGTGACTAGTATGTAGTAGGCATTTAAATGTTAAATATTTCCACCAGTATCAGATTCCAACACACTGATAATTTGTCAGCAGACACACCTAGAACTGTCCCCTCATTGGTTATGTTGCACTTAGCCACATTTTTTTTTCTTTGTATATCTGCTTAATTTCTTTATCACAGCACACAAAAAGTTTTACTATCCAACTAACCCAAACAAAGGGTATTTACTCAACAGTATGACTTCAGTCTTGGCAATAACCCACTATGAAGTTCAATACCATAAACTTCTTCACTGGAATAAATAATAATACATATACTTACACAATTTCCAAAGATTCATGAACAATCATTTGGAATTAATTGATAATATATTGTAACTAAACATTTGATTACAGGAAATGGTTCCTGTATTTCCAATGTTTCATTACATTAACACTTCCAGTCTGAGAGTTTGAATAGCTTAGAATTCACCTAAATACATATTCTTCAAAACCAAGATTATGCCCATAAAAATCACAAGCAACTATAAAAGGTACAAAGTCAAGTTTCTGCCTCTTAAGTATCTTGCTATCCAACAAAGTGTTTCTCATTTGGGGAATCCCTGAACATTATTATGTTTCCTTTTTAAAAGGCCTGTAACTCAAATACAACAAATGCTGCTTTAAATGGAGGAGAAATCATGGAAATCCCAATGGCGGGTGATTTTGAACAACTCAAGACTCTTTCCTTCACACCATAAATACCCCAAAAAGAAAGTGCCTTATTATGAGTAACTCTTTTTATGCTACTATAGTTAGGATATGAAAGGTTTCATTCTTTGTTAGGCAATAAGAGGAGTAAGGATTCTTTCCAGAACAGGTGTGCATATTTGTGGGAGGGAGGGGCTGAATGGGGACCAGTGGAGATGAAGGAAAGGACATGCAAAACTGTGGTTATGGGACAGGGGATGTGGCTCAATCAATGGTAGAGCACTTGCCAAGCATGCAGGGCTTTCAGGGTTTGATCCCCAGCACTGCAAAATAAATAAATAAATAAATAAAGTAGGATTAGTGGGAATGTTCAAGTATTGTTCTGGGGACTGCAGAGAGAGAAGACTACTGTACAGGGCTAGCAAGTGTTTATGACAAAGCTGTAAGGGATGAAAGGTGATCTGGGGCCACACTGAGAATTCAGTTTCAACACCAGAGGAAAAAGGCTGAACCTTTTTCTACGCTTAAGCTGTTATGCGTTGCTTTGAAATAAAGCAATGTGATGGAGGCCAAGTTTAAAAGGCTTTATCCGGGTACAAGGTCCAGGTAGACTGGGTGGAGAAACAACAGATTATTACAGAAGTGCCTAGTGAGATAAGGACCAGAACTAAGATGGGATAGTTATAAATATCCCTTTCTCTGTGGGCAGATCCAAAGGAATTCAAAAAGCACTTTTTATGAAAATGAACTCACTGCTTTCAAAATCTTGTGACATCTGAATCATATTTAACCAAGGTTTGTAACCTAAAGCTACCCAACCCCACGACCAAAGCAAATACAATGATTTTCTTGGTCAAAGGATTATTTGGCTTCTCAAGTTGAAGCCCTGATTCAGTATTCTAGGCTGGTGACCAGCCAACCAGTTCTCCAAACACAAAGAGCTCTAAGTCAAAATCCATGGCCCGGGACTCGGTGGCGTTCCTGCATTATCTGTACCCTTTGCTCGCCCGCCCCGAGACTGCCACCGGCTCTGCTGGGGGCCTGACAAAGGAAGTGGAACCTGACCCTTTGAGGAGGATCCTATTTCGGGCCTGAGGTTTTGAAACATTCTGCAGCTAGTTCTCCGTCCGGAAGGCTGCTCCAGAAGCTGAGGGGGACTCGGCCCAGGCTCCCGACGCGGAGCCCTGGCACCAAGCCAGCAGGCCCGGGTGTCCGGCCCCAGCGCGGAGACCGCTGGGTGGAGGCCGTGGGAAGCTCCCGAGAGCTTCCCTTTACTTCTCTCCTCGCGCGGGCCTCCGTCTGCCCCGGGAGAGAACTAGCGAAACGGTTCCGGAGGCCAGGGCCTGCCGCGCTTCGGCCGCAGGCTCGCCGTGGCGCCTGCCTAGGCTCACCCAGGCCCCCGTCGGGCGCCTCCACCGAAGCCTCCCCGGGCCGCGCCGCCAGCCCCGCGCCCCTCCCCGCCCGCCCGGCCCTCTCACCCAGAAGATGAGGTTGAGAAAGACCAGCACGGTCTTGGAGGAGGTGATGCCACACTGGCCCATGGTGCCGGCGGCCCGCGGAGGCCCTGCTCGGCGAGCTGGGCGGCGCTCACCGAGCGAGGCGGCAATGGCGACGGCGCCTCCCCGCTGGGAACTGCTCGGCCTACGCGCTCTCCCCGCAGACCCCCGCGCCGCCGCGCAGCCCCGGCCCCAGAAAGCACCTCGCTAGTCCGCGCAGCCGCCGCAGTTCCCCAGGGCCGTTTCCTGGCAACCGAGGCCCGTCCCCCAGGTCCAGGACAGTCGTCTCAGCCAATCATTCCCGCGGAGGCTGCAATGAGGCCACGCCTCTTAAAGGAGCCGAAGCTTCGGCGCCTTTTCTTGGCCTCTGACCGCCCTTGGGTATATAGGTGGCTGTTTCAGGAGGTTCTGGTGGATCAAAGCCAATCTCCTCTTATTGAGTCACGTTTACTCGGCCAGCCTTATAAATGATTCAGAGTCCACGGAGCGCTGTCTTTTTACCTAGCCCAATCTCCTCTAGGAAGGTCGGAGACCCAGGCTTCTCCCACTCGACATGGAGAGTTCCTGACTAGGCGATATCTAGGCAGCACTGTATGGGAGAAGTACAGAGAACATCAACACATGTTGATGGAGAACTTATTGTGCCAGGCGGTTGGCTAACTCTCCGGAGAGTCATCAGAAAGGAGAAAAGACTGGTGATGAGGTTGGCAAGACAGATGGGGCAAGGTAACCTATCGAGTCTGTTCCAGAGTGGTACATTTTGGACCAAGATTTACAACAATTATAAAGTTTTTTTGTTTTTAAGTACATTGCAGCATTTCACACTCTTACTCCAGTCGTGGATAGACCATAGCAATTAACACTGACTGAGTGCTTACCATTCAACTCTCACCATGGATGGAACCATCATTACCAGCCTCATTACTGATGGGGTAATTGTGGTTTAGAAAGATTTAGAGGCTTACCTAGAACCACCCAGAATAGGTGATCTAATGCAGAAAGTATTCTCAGTCACACTCCGAACTGCCTCTGTTTGCCTTCTTTTCTACCATCACAGTCCTGTTCTCCTTCCTCAATTAGACACCCATTCACCTGTCCTTAATCATCTAGCCCTCCTTCAATTTCCCTGGCTCATGACCTTCCGCAGGCACTCAACAATATGTATGCACCTCAGGAACCTATTCACTTGCACCAGACAGACATAACAACAGCAGCAGCAACAGCAGTTACTCACCCATGGAACTTGCTACAGGTGCCATCCCTGTGCTTGACTGTTCTAGGTAGAAGTATTCCACAGTGAGCAAGACAAATCCTTGCTCCTGTGGAGCTTACATTCTAGTAGAGGGAGCAGACAATAAATAGGCAAATAGGTATATGACGTGATGTTGGGTAGTGACGGAAAACTATTAGGAAGAAAGAAATGAGAGAGTGATGAGGGAAGTTCTCTCTGAGGAGAGGGCATTGGAGGTGGCTAGAATGAACTGAGGAAGCAAGACAAATGATAATTTGGAGGAAGAACAGCCCAGGGACAGAAAAAAAATAAAAACAGTGCAAAGGTCCTGAGGCACAACCACTGTACTGTAGGAAAAGGACCATCGAAGAGCGTGGTATACTGGAGGTTATGGAGAACAGAGAATGAAATCAACAAAGGCCAGATCACCAAAAGCCTACTAGCCGCGTGTGATGAGAAAATACTCCAACGAGGAGGAGGCCAGTAATGTCATCTAAGTTTTTGAAGTACCATTCCTGCTACACCAAACATATCCTAAGTCAAAATTAAAAGAAAAACTATGGTTTTCAGGTGTCTCAAGTGTGATTCCCTTTGAGTACCTATTTTCTTACTCTCTCTGCTGTACTCACTGCTTCTTCTTCCCCCAAACAGTTCCTTTGCATTTCTTCAGCCTCATTCCTCCCACCTTCCCCATTTCCCTAGGGAGGATTCCATCCCATCCACTCGTCCTTCTTTACTTGTGCCTTCTTGGTGGGTCTCAGACCTTCCCTCACATGTTAGAATCACCTGGACCACATGGAAAACCTCCATCAGATTCTCTAGGTGTGAACCTCAGCGAATCATTCATTTTTTAGAAGCACCTGGTGGATCTAATGTGCCATTGGGATCTCAAAACACTATCATAAACTGCTAAACCTGGTCACATCTCTCTCCTGAAATAACTCTCAACATGTCATTTTGCTTTCTCTCTTTCTTCTCTCAGCTGAAGTTTCTGAAGGAATCATGTCACCCAGGGTTTCTCTGACTTCACTGTACACCCAAATCACCTGAGCTTCAGTGTCTTTAAAATGCAGTCTGACTGAGGCTCTGTTGGCTACGCATTCCCAGGTGACATGGATGCATGAAGAGGAGGGGCTTCTGGCCTTGACCCTTGTGCTTCTAACTCATTTTTTTCCCCTCACTGCAATGTGACATCACTCCACAGTGCCACTGAAATTGCTCTTGCCCGTGTCACCAGTGACCTATCTACCACCCTTTCTCTGATGCGGATTTGCTATGGTGTGTCCCCACCAAAACCCATCTTGAAATTAGACTGCCATTGTGGTGGTGTTGGTAGGAGAGCCTTTAAGAGGTGATTAGGTCATTGAGAGAGATGACTTCTCTGAGGAGTGAGTTCTTGCTCTTGAGGGAACAGACTGTTGTAAAGAGAGGCACTTGCCCTTCTGCTTTCTGTGAGTAGAAACAGCATAAGACTCACCAGATGGTCACCTGATGTTGGACTACCCAGACTCCAAAACTATGAGTCAAAATAAACCTATTTCTTTTATGATCTACCCAGAGTTAGATATTATTGTAGCAACAGAAATTCCCTAATTAAGACACATATCCTGGTTGAGAGCACAAACCCTGATCAGGAAGCCTAGATGCAAAATGAAGCCCTAGTACTTACCAGCTGGGTGTCCCCTCTGTGCCTCCAGATTCTCATCTTAGGGAGAGGACGAGGATGCCTACATTGCAAGATGGCTGTAAGAATCAAGCAAGTGAATACACTCGGAGCTGTCAGAAGAGGAGCTGCTGGACTGTAACCAGTGGTGTTTATCATCTTACAAGACCTATCAGCATTTGACTGCACTTACTTCTCCATTCTTGATCTGGGACAGAACTCTGAACCCAGAGCTGCTGCACGACTTCCTCTCAATTTCCTATATCCGTAGTCCACTGCCTGTGGCATTGCTTATACTGGATGTACTATGCTGCCAGGCCCAACGCTAGGTGCTAGGGATATAGTAGTGAAGGGGTTGGACCCAGGTCACAGACCCAGGGAGCCTGTGACCCACAACAGAGATTCAACACTACTTATGCAGTGATTGATTTTATTGCAACTGGGGTAAGCAATACAAAGGAGATGTACAGGCTTCTTTGAGAGCAGGGAGCATGACCTTGTGTGGGAGTAACATGTGCTCCAGATTCAGTGTGTCCCAAACTGAACATATCATTTCCCCCCAACCTGCTCCTCCTCTACCTATGTTCTTTATTTAGCTCAGTGGCTCAGTGAAACCCACCCCTCCAGCTGGGCACAGTGGCATACGTCTTTAATCCCAGTGACTCGGGAGGCTGAGGCAGGATGATCTCAAGTTCAAAGCCAGCCTCAGCAATTTAGTGAGGCCCTAAGCAACTTGGTGAGACCCTGTGTCTAAATAAAATACAAAAGGTTGGGGATATGACTCTGTGGCTAAGCACCCCGGGTTCAATCTCCAGTACAAAAAAAAAAAAAAAAATTCCTCCTTTACCCAGGCCAGTTTGGGTATTATGACCCATGCTCTGGGTCACTGACTGCTTCTACCCACTGAGAGACTCCTCCTCCTGGAAGATTCACCTTCTCTGGTAACTCTGTAAAGTCCTAGTGCACAGTGCCCAAGCAGTCTGATTTTATACCCCATCCGCCAGCCCCAGCAAACTTGATTCTGAAAGGAAAGAGAGCAACTGAGAAGGTGGCACCCCCCATCCCCCGCAAACACAGACCCATTGTACATCCCACCCACTGCAGCTGACCATGGCACACCTGTTTGGGGGATAAGGGAATGGTGGGACACTTCAGCCTTCTCCTACCAACTCTCAGCTTATAACTTGCCCCGATAAACTATATTCTTTCTTGGCGGGAGGGTATAGTGCAGAGGTTTGAACCCAGGACACTATGCATGCTAGGCAAAAACTATACCACTGAGCTCCCCTCCAATCCTTTTAATTTAATTTTGAGTCAGGATCTTGCTGAATTGCTAAAACGGGTCTCTAATTTGGCAATCCTCCTGCCTCAGCCTCCCAAGTAACTGGCATTACAGGTGAGCACTGCCACGCCCAGCTAATAAAAATCTCTTTTTCAATCTATAGTGTGTGAAGTAAAATTCACTCTGATCTGTGTGTGACACACAAAATGTCTTGTATCAAAAAATACAGAGACTTATTCTCTTTCTCCATTGTTAAAGCAATGCCTGTTCATGGTTATTAGTATCTTTATTAGACCGGGTCTGGGGCCCAATTTGGGATGCTGGAAAAAATGTCCTGTGTGTGTGTGTGTGTGTGTGTGTGTGTGTGTGTGTGCGTGCATGTGTGTGTGTGCGCGTGTGCACATGTATAAATGCCAGCTTGCAGTGGACATTAACCTTTTCTGAGCTATCCCACATTTGAACACCCTGTTGGAGAAGGTACTCAGTGTCCTCATGGTATGAATTTGGGGAAGCCCAGGCAAGAGCTGCAAATCCTTCTCTCTGCACTCAGGCAGCCAGAACAGGATGGATGTCAGAGTCAGCTGTTCCTCCCCAGAAATCTGGACCTTGAAAGGGTGACACAAAGACACGAGGGGCAAGGGATGTTTATGATGGCTCCGTGGGCTTCAGGAGTCCAGCATAGCTGAGTGCCCAGGTGGAAGCACCAGTAATAGTCTGTCACTGAAATGTCTCTGTGGTTTGACCTGGGCTGGGTCCCACCTTCCTCAGCTTCCAGCACTCTGCAAAAGGCTGGGACTACCCAGTGTTCTTACAGAAAATCCTTCTCTGCTCAAGGTAGCTGCAGTCCATTTCTGCTATTTATAATTAAAAGCTTTTTTTTTTTTTTTTTTTTTTTTTTGCGGATCAAACCCAGGGACTTGTGCTTGCAATGCAACACTCTACCAACTGAGCTATCACCCCAGCCCTATAATTAAAATCTTGACTATATGCTGATTGCTATAGAACATCAGAAAATTCCAAAAAGTAGAAGGAAGATATTCATTGCTCTACAACCAGAAAAAGAAACCAACCTTTAACAAATTCTTCCAGTCTTTTACTATGTATAGTTTAATATTATAATTATATGATTACAGAAAAAAATACCGTAAACTGATTTTAAAATAGCTGCCCAATTTAAATGGTAGTATGTATTCATTATAGAAAGTTCAAGACTGTGAAAGAGCTACAACCCAGAGACAACCATTGTAATAATTTGGTGTATTTCCTTAAAACTTTTCAGTTTTACATAACCAAGAATAAACTGATTATTCCAAATTTCTACGAAGAGTTAACTGAGAAATGTCAACAATTCCTAGAAAAGAAGATGAGGTGAAGAGGGGCTAGGGGCTGGATAATATCTAGCATTTGCCTAGTGCATTACTCTTTGCTAATTAAAAAACCTTACTAGGACTTTGAAGATGCGGAAAGTCGTCATGCACATTTCTTGGCCCTGGACTGAGTACTGTGCTGCCCATCACGATTCTGCTTCTCCTGACACACACAGAGGACTGTGTTCAGCTATTTTCTTGGCACAGTGTTCCAAGCTCTTTAAAAATGTGCCCATTATTGGCAAGTGCCAAACCACAATAGGCGTCGTTATTGTCTTTCCTGTCATCAAACATGGCAAGGATGCCACGTGAATTGTGGAATAAATTATGCAGCTTGGGAAACACTATTCTGGGAACTGGGAAAGGGTTGGGACAGAGAGGAAAGAGCTGACAAGCTGACTCAGTGGGCTGGCAAAGAACGTGAGTCCGGTGTCACCCTGCTCAGCTTGACTCAGGGTTCTCACCCCTCAGGGATTTTGCGTCCTCATCAGTGAAATGAATAATAACATTTGCTAATATTCAAAATGTGGTGGTGATAAGACTGATATCTGTTTCACACAGCACTGTTTAAGCAGAGAGAATTATATGAGTAAATAAAGTGCCGAGATCTGCCACTGAGCAGAAGATGCGCACGACATAGAATCCCTCAGGCCCCTGAGTCTGAGAAGCCTTTCATCACAATTTTCTACTTCCTAAATTATTTTTTCATTAAAACTTTTGCTAAATTCAAGCATACACTCAGAAAAGTACATAAACTGTAAATGCATGACTTAATAGTCACAAAGTGACACGGGGCTGTGAAACCACCACCCAGATCAAGAAATAGGGATGGCCAGCACGCCAGAAATCTTCCCTTCCAGCCCCTCTCCATCTTGAACCCCCAGCAAGAGTAACCCCCAGACTCCTGACACCATAGATACGTTTTTGAACTTTTTATAAATGAAATCTTACATAAACCATACAGCTCATTAGGAAGCTAATGTCAGCTTCCTTGACGCCACATTACAAAATTCCTTCATGTTGCTGCATGTAGCCGTGTGTTCATTGTCGTGAACATTCACACTCAATTGTATGATTATATCGCCATGATTCTATAGTTGGGGGATGTTGGATTGCTTCCAGTTTTTAGGCTATCTAGAGTGGCACTGCTGTAAATATTCTTGAGTCTCCCAATCTCCGAGCATGGTATATTCTTCCTTCTTTCATTTAGGTCTTCTTTAATATCTCAGTAATGCACCATGTAGTTTTATAAATCTTTCCTTAGATGTACTCCTAGATATCTGTTGGTTTTTTTTGATGTGTCATAAATAGTCTTGTTTTTAGAATTTTACTTCATATTTCTTTGTAGGTGCTTGTTTTAGTCAGTTTTTCACTGCTGTGACCAAAAGATCTGACAAAACAATTAGAGGAGGAAAAATTTATTTGGGGACTCATGGTTTCAGAGGTCTCAGTCCATGAGAGGCTGACTCCATTGCTCTGGGCTTGAGGTGAGGCAGAACAACATGGCAGAAGGGTGTAACAGAGGAAAGCTGCGCAGGACTAGGAAGCAGAGAAAGGGATTGCTCACAGACAAAATATAAACCCAAGAGCACACCCCCATCAACCCACCTCCTAAAGCCACACCCTACCTACCTATAGTTACCAACCAGTTAATCCCTGTAAGGGGATTAATGCACTTACTAGGTTAGGTTAGGCTCTCATGACCAATCAGTTCACCTCTGAACTTTCTCGCATTGTCTCACACATGAGCTTTTGGGAGACACCTCATATCTAAACCATGGCAGTGGTTATAGAAATACTATTGATATTTTTATATAGGCAGTATATCCATAGCCTTGCTGAATTTTCTTGGTTCTACAGGTGTAGCTACTTTTTTTTTCTATGCACATAATCATGTTGCCTATGTATCACTTTATTTCTTTCTAAAATGTTTATTTCTTTTTCCTGCCCTATTGCAGTGGGGAAATCCAACTACAATGGGAAGTTGAATAAAAGTAATGATAGCAGGCCTTTTTGACTTAGTCCCAATGTCAGAGGAAAGTTTTCAGAATTTAACCACTAAATATGGTGTTTGCTTAGAGTTCTGTAGATACTTTATCACATGATTGAAAAAAACTTTCTTGTTTGCTAATTTTTTAAGTCATGAATGAGCATTGAATTTTATCAAATTTTCTTCTTTTATTGAGGCAGTGGGATTTCTCTATTATGTGAATTTGGGAATTATGTAGATTTTTCTAATGTTAAATTGCCTTTTATTCCTAGAATAAACCCAACTTGTTTGTAATGTATTATCCTTTGTATAAATCAATGCATCTGATTCACTAATATTTTCTCTCAGATTTTTATATCTAAGTTCATGGAAAATATTAGCCTTCAATTTTTCTTTCTTTTGAAGTTCTTGTAGGTTTGGGTATTAAGCATATGCTGGCCTCATAAAATGAGATAGGGTGCGTTTTCTTTTTTTCCATCACCTGGAAGAATTTGCATAAGATTTAAATTACTTCATTCTTTGGTGTTAGGAAAATTCACTTACTAGTAAAACCACAAAATTTCTTTGAATGAAAGTTTTAAATAATGAATTAACTCCAACAATTATAGGACTGTTCATACTTTCTAGTGCTTTTGGTGTCAGTTTTGATAAATTATGTTTATAATGAGTTTTTCAATTTCATGTGAATTGTCAAATTTATTGGTATCAATTTTCCCACAATATCTCTTTATTTTTATTACTATCTATGGGATACTTACAAATTTCTTCTTTATTCCTAATATAGCTTTTGTGCTTTATCTCTGTTTTGGAAAGGCTTATTTTACTCATCGTCTCGGAGTTTATGTTGGCTTTATTGATTTGCTCTTTTTGTTTCCCTAGTTCAGTTATTTTTTAATTCCTTCCTTCTACTTTACTTGGGTTTAGTTTGCTGTTCTTTTGCTAGCTTCTTGCTCTGTAAAAGGAGAGGGTCCCCTCTTCCCATCACTTAGGTCTCTGCCATTCTGGATCAATGGAGTCTGTGAAAAACTGGAACCCACTTGCTCATGATTCCAGGGTCTCCTTTCCTCTCTGCTCCTAACTCTGCATTACCTTGAGATCCTCCACCTTTCAGGACATAAGTGCCAGCCCCAGTCTCCCTGACTTGTTCTCCTTTTGTTATTCTGGGATTGTAACCTCTTGTGGTTGTGGAAAGGTGGACACAGGGCAGGAATTTAAGAACATTGTTCTGGTTAACTCAAAAAGCAGCATATCTGACACTAAGGGACAGACTTTTCATTTTCTATTTGTTAGATATGTGGGCCTATGAATGGCAGGAGAATAAAATGTATTTCTTTCTTTCTTTTTACATCAGTGGATAACTTTCTTTCCCTGTGGAAGCTTGGGCAGGTGGTTGTTATGCCTTTCAGATTCTGGAAATTGATTGTCAGTTTTGATTTTCAGAATTGTTTTGCATTTTTGTTGTTTTTCTTTTGAGAAGTAAATAACAGTAGGGGCTGTTCTCCAGACACCATTTATACATTGACAAATTATGGTTGTATATATTTATGGGGTACAAAGTGAAGTTATGATTTTGAATATGATGTGGAATTATTAAATCAGGTTAACATCCATCATCTCAAATATTTAACTTTTTTGGGATAAGAACATTTGGATTTTATTCTCTTAATGACTTTGAAATGCACAGTACTCAACTACTGGCTCTATCTTCCAGGTTGTAAAATAGATCTTAAAAAACAAAAAAATCCTTATTCCTACATGTACCATTTGACCCATCCCCCCACTCTCTATCCCCCAGCCCCTGCAACCACCATCCTACCATCTGCTTCTATGAGTTCAATTGTTTTAGATTCCACATTGTGTTACCATGATAAAGTCCCTGAGAAATCAACTTAGAGGAGGGAGGATTATTTTGGCTCACGGTTTCAGAGATTTCAGTCCTCACTGGCTGCCTCCATTGTTTCTGGGCCTGTTGAGAGGCAGTACTTCATGGCAGAAGGCCATGGCAGAATAAAACTGTTCACTTCATGGCTGGGAAGCAGAGAGACAGAGAGAGTGTGACAGGGCATGACCCCAGCGCCCTACTTCCTCCAACTAGGCTGCACCTCCTAAGTTTCTACCACCTCCCAGTAATGCTGTCATGAGGTGAGCAGCCTCTTGATCCTATCATTTCCCAAGAGCCCTGCCTCTGAACTGCCGCACTGGGAACCAAGTCTTCAAGTCACCAGCCTTTGGAGTCATTCCAGATCCAACACATAAGTGAGACCTTGCCATATTTGTCTTTCTGTGTTTGACTTCTTTCGCTTCTGTCATAATGTTTTCCAGTTCCATCCATGTTGTCACAAATAACAGAATGTCTTCTTTTCTTAAGGCTTCCATTGTGTACACACTGAATTTTCTTTACCTGTTCTTCCTCTTACGGGTGCTGAGTTGTTTCCATGTCTTAGCTATTATACATAATGCTGCAGTGAACAGGGAGTACAGATGTCTCTTTGACACACTGATTTTGAATCTTTTGGGTAAATACCCAAGTGTGGGATTGCTGGATTATATGGTGATTCTATGTTTAGTTCTTGGAAGAACCTCTTTATTGTCTTTTAGAGTGGCTGTGTCAATCTACATTCCCACCATCAGAGTACAAGGGTTCCTTTTTTTTTTTTTTATGTAAATAATGTTTTTGAAGAAAGTTCCTGACGGAGACTCTGGCCATACTATTTCCAGTTCCCCCACACGACCACCCCCTCCTTCCCCTCCAGCCTTTGGTCTAGAAGGTCCTCTCTCATCCTCCTTATTGTGAAGGACTGCCCATCCTTTGAGACTCAGTTCAAGCACCACCTCCAGAAGGCCTCCTGATCTCCTCCTCGAGGTGCATCGGTCCTCTTCTCCAGGTCCCCACAGCATCTGCACATTCCTCACTTGCCAGCTTGGCCTGTGATGGTGGGGACACCTGTATAGTAAGGATTGTTTCTCCTGCCTCTACATGCTGTGCTCGGGACATGGGAGGGCCTTTGGTGATGGTTTGTTGATATTGAACAACGTGGCTCCTTCCGGCAGGGAGCTCCCACTGGACACACTGTAAGTACCCCGCCATGCTAAGGCCTGCATGCTCCTGAAGGTTACTAAAGGGGATGCAATGTCACAAGACAGAGCCAAGTTATCCTTGCTTGGGACAGCACATTGGGGGATCCTTGAGGGCAGTGATGACATCCTGCTCTCATGTGACTCTACCAGCTCAGTGCAGGCGGACAGGAGGCTGCAGGGAGAGTCCACTGATGGAAGGAAGGAGTGGAGAGGTGCTGTCACCTGCTGAGCTGAGGAGGAAGGCAGTGCGTGTGTCCTCATGTAAAGTTGCTGCTGCTTTCAGGCATGTGGACCCACTGGCCACCATCTCAGCAGATCTGCATTACTAAAGCAAAAATGTCTCTGTGGGAAGATGTCCTGGCCCTAATGAATGGTCCCATAACCTGGGCAGTAGATCTAGGGCAAGAAAAAGCAGAGGAGGAACGGGAGAAAAGAGAGACACTTGGAAGTTCCTTAAAAGAGGATGGGCCAGTTGCAAAATGTCAGGGACATGCAGGAGCCAGGCTGTAAAGTCAAGGAAAGGCCTTGAGTTGGATTGTGAAGGAGGTGAGCTCTGGAGCAGGAATACGGTCACAAGAGCAGGGTGCTGGAGAGGAGAACACAGGAGAAAGCAGCAGATAGGAGGTGTGATTCCTGAGGACAAGTCCAAGAGAGCCCCTGGATACTGGGGAGGGACCGGGAGGGTGTGAGAGGACACTGCCCAGAGCCTGGGAAGCCTGAGGGCTGGGGCTACAGACGTCATGGCCGTTTGCTAAGGCTTGCCCCAGGTTCTGGCAGTGAAGGCATGGCTCCTTGACAGACTGTGTGTCCCTGAAGCTCCAGGAGGGGAGCCAGAAAGCCTCCCCGCACTGGATGTGGGCAGGGAAATGGAAGCTGCCTGTTCCAGGCCCACAGCCCTCGGGGCTGTCCTGACTGAGGTCATGGGTGAGGGAGGACCTTCCAGAACAGGGACCACAGGGCACCCAGCAGAGCTGGGGACAGGCAGGAGCGGGGTGGGGCAGGGAGGCATGACAGCCCTCATGTTCTCACAGCCACTGACTCAGTGAGTGGAGCGGTTTCTGGGCAGGAGGAAAAAAAGCAGTGTGATTGGAGCTAGTCAAGACGCTCGTTTCTGAGCTTCCCAGGGCAGAGTGTGGCAGGGGCCAGCGGGCCTTGTGGAAGGACGATGACGATGGCTTCTTTTCCCTGCATGGTCATGCCCTGGGCCAGGCACTCCTGACTCCTGGCACCAGTGAAAACCTCACGCCTTCCTGCTCTCCCCAAGCAGAGTCCAGAATCATCTCCTGACCTGTTCTTTCTTTCATCTTGTTGCATAAAGTGACCCAGCCTCTGGGCTCAGCTCCCCACTTGGCAGGATCCACATGCTTCCAATGAATTGATTGGGTGCCTTTTACCCCTGGGATTCCCCAGGAGACAATCTTCTGCCTTACATGCCCCCAACTTACATGGGGTTTACACAGTGAAGGCCCTTCTCTTTCTCTGGAGTTTCAACCCTGAGGGGAGTAAGTCCCCTTGCCTTGGATCTTGCCCTTATGGGTGCACAGGCTCACTTGGCCTCTCTCCTTCACCTCCCAGGCCCAAAAGAGCCCCCACTCTGGCCCTGCAGCACGCGGCTCATGGCAGATTAGACTTCACGCTCTGAGCACTGCTGTCAAGACAATGAAGAGACTTTCAGAATTTTGGAAACACTGAAGTTTCCCAACAAAACCTGGTCCTAGCCTATGAGTAACTCAATTGCAAGGAGCCCAGAAGATCATGATTTAAGTGGAATTAAAAATGCATCACTCCACGATCTGGAAAGAGCTCCAAGACAGCTAAGTGAAAAGAGCAGGGCATGCTGAACGCTTCTTGTGCAAGGAGCACAGATACGTGCTGCCTTTGGGTGGGGGTGGAGGGATAAGAATATTTTCTTATACCTACATCAAGAAATGCTGGGAAAGATATTCAAGGAATGAATAGAAATTGTTATCTACTGGGGACTAAGAAAGGGGGTATGGAAGACAAGTCACTGTGGCACATGCCTATAATCCCAGTGGCTTGGGAGGCTGAGGCAGGAGGATCAGCCTCAACACTTAGCGAGACCCTAAGCAACTCAGTGAGACCCTGTCTGTACATAAAGTATAAAGAAGGGCTGGGGAATGTGGTTCAGTGGTTAAGTACCCCTGGGTTCAATCCCTGATACTACAAAAAAAAGGGGGGGGTTTGGGGACAGGGGTAGAATGAGACTTTCTAATATGTCTTCTTGTTTTGACTTGTGAACCATATGAATTGTTTTTAAAAGTTCTATTAGGCTAAATTGAATGGTACGAAGACCCACTCATGGCTCTCAATGTTAATGTAAAGACAGAAAAATACCCAGGACTCAGGACTGCTAGGGCTCATGGGATTGGAATACTACAGGACAGTGAGCCCCTCTGGGGGCCTGGGCTCTCATCTGTCCATCTGTCCCTCTGCCAGTGAGCTCTGTGTACATTTGCTTCTGTCTGGGCTTCTCTTGCTTCACCTTGCCACCTGCTGAAGACCCTTCTCTCCCCTCTTCAGCAGGGGCTGAGGGTAGAGACAGTCACAAAGAAAAAGAGTTGGACAGGAAGATCGTACTTGGTTTGCTTGGCCAGGCTGTTGCTGGACTGGTCACTCAGAGGTCAGGCTCCAGTGGAGACCCCTAGCCATGGGGAGCAGATTGAAGGTGCTTGGGTACCTAAGAAGGAGAGGAGGTGGAGAGACAAACTTGACAGTGGGGTCAGGAGTTTGTCCTGACTTGCTGAGGGACCTGCCTTCCATGCTCACTCTCCCCTTTGTGGAGCTGGGGGATTAGGCTAAATGATACTCTGAGGTCACTTCTGTCCCTGAAGGGAGAAGAAGCAAAGTGCAGTGAAAGGAGTATTGAGCCGGGCAGAGACCTGGTTTCAAGTTCACTTCCTGTGCCAGAAAGTGGGGTAACGCTGCCTGCAGATCACCTTGGAGGTGAGCTAAACTCATGAGTGCAAAAGAACCTAGTGAACCCCATGGGGGTGGGCGTGAGGGGCTCACACAGGCCACCGCTCTATAAATGCCCCCACGTCAGGGTGACTGGGGAAATGAGGCAGTGCGGCCTTGGTGTGGGGCTGAGCCCCAAACTGCGACACCAGAGCCGGGCTCTGCCCCTGCCGACTGTGTGACCCTGCCAAGGGTGCTTCCCCTCTGGGCCTCCACTTTTTATCTGTGGGCTGGAATGATAACGTTCGCCTGACAAGGTTGTAGTAGGAAATGAGAGAGTGAGTGTGCGGGTATTTGTGTGAAACCACAGCATGCTTTGTGGTGAGAATTCATGGGACTGTTCCCTGGCTCCTTGGCTCCCGCCTGGTTGTCCAGGTCAAAGGTGGAAGTACTGAGCTGTTGGTTAAGCCCATGGACGAAGTCCCCTCAAGCACCCTGGAAGAAGTCCCAGCCATGCATTTACCTGGTCATGATGATTCTGTAAAACTCACAAAAGTAAGAAACCATTGTCTCCTCCACTCCAACTTCTCTGACCTATTTTCACTTGTGTTGAATAGCCATGGGAATTTTGGGGATCTGGCTAAGAGCAAGTTGAGTTGAAGATATGCTTACTTGGCTTAGTGGGATATATTTATGTGGTTTTTAGTCCTTCTGTTTACAGCTAAATCATTGCTAACTGTTCTGGTGTAGGAAAGGCTTCCAGGAATAATACTCCCATCCCCAATACCCACCACACTCACTCGCCCACCATGATATGGTGGCTCAGGCCAGAGGCCATATTTATTTTTTTTTTTTTTGCGGTACTAGGGATTGAACCCAGGGCCTTGTGCTTGCGAGGCAAACACTCTACCAACTGAGCTATATCCCCAGCCCCAGAGGCCATATTGAAATATGAATGTGTCAGTGTCCGGCACTGGCAATTTGTGGGGGACAAACAAGACCTGAAATGCTCAGAGCTAGAAGCTAGGTCTGTGGGAAATCCTTCCACTATCAGAACATAGGACTCCGCTGTCATGGATGCCCTGTCAAAATGAAAGGTCTCTCCTGTCAAGAATGTCTGCAACAATGCATTATATACATATTGTATGCACCACAGATGTTTTTTTTTTTTAAATGGGATTCGGGTGAAATGAAATTCATCAAAGTTGCAGTGTCTGTAGGGCTTGAGTGTTACAGCATTTCCCACTGACAGGGAGTACTTCTGTGTGTGTGAAGTTGGACGCTTTATGCATTCCAATATATGGAACCACATCTTGGTGTCGCTGATGCATCTTGCCCTGATGAGGTCTGGCAGTTCCGAATGAAATGGCACACAAAATTGCCACCACCACAACGAGACAGCCTGGAGAAACAAGTGTTCTAGTGACAAAACTCCCACACATTGTCATCAATAAGTACAGTGTATGTAACATAAGAGTAATTTTATTATACAATTATGTGGCTCAGAGCAATGTAGTAGCAATTTAGGAGTGCATCTGAATTGCTCGAGTTAACGAGCACCATCAATTCAGAGTATTTAAGATTAGTCCTTCACACAAGAAAACTTGAAACACCCTGAAACTTTACAGCTCATTTATAAAGAAATTTGTTAAAGGTTTTCCCCCAATTTGACAACAATCCTTAAAGTGTATATGACTTTATCAATAAGTCACTGTTATGATTATCCCCCAAAGTTCATGTGTTGACAGCATTGTCCCCAGTGTGGCAAAGTTCAGAGGTGGGGCTTTAAGAAAATGAGGGCTGAAGCCTTATCAGTGGATTAATCCATCTGATGGACTAATAATTCGAATGGACTACTGGATGGTAACCATAGGCAGATGGGGCATGGTTGGAGGAAGATCACTGGTGGCGTGACCATGGGGACTATATCTATCCCTGGCCTTTCTTCTCTCTTTTCTCCTCTCTTCCCTTTCCCTCCCTTCTCCTTCCCCTTCCCCTTTCCCTTCTCTCTCTCAATCCCTCCTGGCTGCCGTGAGCAGAGCAGTTTTCCTCCACCATGCCTTCCACCATGATGTTTCTGCAATGGAGTTGGCCAATCATGGACTGAGACCTCTGACACTGTAAGCCCAAAATAAACTTTTCCTCCTCTAAGTTGTTCTTGTCAGATATTTTGGTCATAGCAACTAAAAGCTGATTCATACAGTCACGACATTGAAAGAAGTTTCCAAACCATCATTAATAAAATAACAAATGGGTTAACGATACTAGGGGAGGCAATGAATTATATTTCTATTCTTTTTATAGGAATTGATGGCACAAAAGTACTGTCATAGAAAGAGGTGACCAAAATGTATACCACCAGAATTAAGATGAAAAACAAATATTACAAGATGTATTAGGCACTTGATAAAAATATAATGCTGACAATGGAATATATTTGACATAACTTCCCTATGTTTATATATGAATAATCAACAACAAAACTCCACATCAGTTTCAACCACAAGAATAAGATCCTAATAACCATTTGACCCAGCCATCCCACTCCTCAGTTTATACCCAAAGGACTTAAAATAGGCATGCTACACTGATGCAGCCACACCAATGTTTCCAGCAGCTCAATTCACAATAGCTAAACTATGGAACCAACCTAGGTGCTCTTCAACAGATGAATGGATTAAAAAATGTGGGAGATATATATAATATACACATATGTATATATATATGTATATATTTATAGACACACACACGATGGAATAAATATTACTCAGCCTTAAAGAAGAATGAAATTATGGCATTTGCCAGTAAATGGATGGAACTGAAGAATATTATGCTAAGTGAAATAAACCAGTTCCAAAAAACCAGATGTCAAATGTTATCTCTGATATGCGGATACTAATCCACAATGGAGTGGGGCTGGGGAAGAATAGAGTTACTTTAGATTAGGTAGAAGGAATTGAAAGGAGAGGAGGTGGTATGGGGATAGGAAGGATAGTAGAATGAATCAGACGTTATTACCCTGTACATGTATATAACTATATGACTGGTGAGATTCAACATAACGCATAATCAGAAGAATTAGAAATTATACCCCATTATATATGATGCATCAAAGTGCATTCTACTGTCATGTATAACTAATTAAAATAAATTTAAAAATTTAAAAAAATGAACATCTGAGCCAATGCAGAAAAAAAGGAATGTGATCCTAATTAGAATAAGTTGTACTGCATGTATGTATAACATGTCAGAATATATTCTACTATCATGTATATCTAAAAAGACCAAGTAAAAAATATATAATACTATTTGGGGGGATTTTGCAATATTTGTAGTATGGCAGATTTTCTTATTTGTGGGTTGTTTTGATTTCTTTTCTCATTCTAAGTATTTGTGTTGTACCTAATTTTGCATTTATAATTTTTATGACTTCCCCTAAGGAAGGCCTCTGACTTATGCAAGCTTTGGGCCTCACAAAACTTGGGTGTGTTGCTACCTGCAGGTGGCTCCCACTCACAACTCACAAGAGACCCCTCTGGTGCCTGGTCCCTGTGGCTCTGTCCTGCCACACGGGCCTCCTGCGGGTGAGGCCCTGCTCCTCTCACCAGAGGGCACAGCCGACACTGCACACTGGGACACAGTGGGGAGCAGCAGGCATCTCCCAAAATGAATGAGCCTGGCCCTGTAGCCCCAACCACTCACACAGGCCTGCATCCTACCTTCCCAGAGCGGACTTCACTGCTCTCTCACATCTGGCTGCTCAGCACTTCCAGGACAAGACAGTCTGGTACTAAAGGCTGGTCTACATCTGGTTTTATTTTACATTGAAAAATGGGATTTAAAGAATTTCCTTTCAGGAGGCTAGGGATGTATGTAGCTCAGTGGTAGAGCACCTGTCTGGCATGTGTGAGGCCCAGTTTTAATCTCCAGCACCACAAAAATAAATAAATAAATAAATAAATAAATAAACACATAAAAATGTAAAAAAATTCTGAGTAAAGCCAATAAATAGGAGAGCGTTTTTGTATTTGGTCACTACAGTCAATTCTTTAATGTTTTCTGTTTTCTTATTGATTCTCTAGAAATTTCTAGAAAAACTTCCCTCTAAAGAAAAAAACATTTCACCCAAGTAAGTTCTTCACATTTTCTCCATGGTTGTTTTTATGCACAACACACTCTGGACCTGCAGATATAGCTCCCCATTTGCCAGAAGTATCTACATGTGGCCATTTTGTTTCCCCCTCAGTTGATATTTTTTATATAATATTCTAGATACTATGTAACTTAGTTTGTCGAATTCAATATAAGCTCAAGTTTTGTTACCTGTCTTTTAATAATGCAGATGCTGTCAAGTCAATTAAAGATCAGTGGATGTTCTGTATTTAAAAAAAAAAAAAAAAGACCGGGGATGTAGTCCAGTGGTAAAGCCCTTGTGTAGAATGAATGAGGTCTTGGGTTCAATCCCTAGCACCATGAAACAAAAGGAAAAAAAAAAAAGAATTTCTAGGAAGAGAAACACGTCATCAGCAAATAGCCATGCGGTCTAGTCCTTTTCAATATTTATATTTTGGTACCAGCCAAGAGGCTTCGTTTTGCAAACAATGGAAACCAACTCCACTTAAACTAGCATTGGAAGGTGGATGGGAGAGCCGCACTCCAGGGGGCCAAAGCAGAGAGACGTCCAGACAGCTTAGCCTGCTCTCCGTGCTTGGTGCCATGAAGCAATTGCAGACTGAGAACTGGAAGTCTCCCCACCTCTTTGCTCTATACCACTCCCAGGGCTTCTGGGTAAAGTCCGTTTCCTCTCTAATTCTGTCTCAATCTTGTCTCGCTATTTTACAAACAATGCATGCCATAGTTGCCGAAAGGGGTAAACAAGAGAAGTTCATTAAAACATGTAACTATGTACCTGCAGGAAGGAGATCACAGAGCTCCATGGTTTGGCTTGGCAGAATTTGAGGCCATCCTCCTCGCCAGTTGTTCCACATTCCCTTTGCCTTCCGTCGACTCCTAGGCTGACTGGGGTTCCTGACAGGTGGGCTGGACAAGGCCATCATTCCCAGGACAGCTGAGCCCTGGTGGTCCTGCCTTGGCGTGTTCGTTGTGCCTGCCTTCCTGTTGGCCCTTGCACAGAGCTGGCCTAGCAGACTGAGCAGAGGGTTCTTGGAAGCCGCCATCATTTCTTCCTGCCCTGTTGCAGTAGCCTCCCATTGCCCTCTAAGGGTCTAACTCACGATCGTCCAGTGGAGTTCTCTGCCATGAGGGAGCTGTTCCACCCCTGTGCGGCCTGATGCGGTAGCCAGTACGGAGCCTCAAGTGGGTACTGACCATTGCAATGTGGCTGGAGCAACTGAGGAACTGAACTTCTAATTGTGTTTAATTTACATTATCCCATTAAGTCCCAAATCTTCAATCCTGTGGCTATTTCAGCAACACAGGTGCATTGAAATAGGTTAACATTCATGGCTCAATTTAAGTTGTCATGGATGTCCACACCTGAGACAATGGGACAAAATGAATCAGGGAGCCACAGGAGACTGTAGTCATAGCAGAACTGGTTCAAGTCAGCCATTCTGGCCAGTGCCATGCCTGCCTTTGAGCTCGTTCATACAGAGGCAGGTTGGCACACGCAAGGCCATTCCGTGAAGTGGAGCCACCTCGCCTCCCCTTTTAAAGCTCTGCTCCCTGGGATATCAGACCTCTGAAGCAGCAGAGGTAGCCTTGTGGGAACAAAGAGCACCTTGTCTGAAGGAGGGTTATTTGGTTTAATAGTGAAGAGCATGGGCCCGAGATGTGGCTCAGGGGCAGAATGCTGGCAAAGATCTCTTCCATCTTTATGTTCTACATAGTTTGAAATAAGGTCATCAGTGCCTTGAGAGTTTGTCAGTTTTTACTTTTAAATCATTTAGGTATTTATGTGTTTCTGTGTTTAGACTGAGCAGTCTTCAATTTCTTCTGTGGTTATTGAACCACTCAGATTTTCTACCACCTAGTGAGTCAACTGAGTAATTTACATATTTCTAGAAATGTATTTATTTTATCCATAATACCTATTTTACCTAAGTTTCCAAAGTTTTTGACATTGTATTATGCATATTATTTGCTTATCATCTATTCAGTTTCTTCTGTCTCTGCCATTGTTCATCCCCTTTATTGTTTCTAGTGATCTGCACTATATTGTCTTCCTTTCCTTAGTCTTGGCAAAGTCTAATCATATCTGGTTCAATCTTTGCTACCATAAATAAACAAATGAATAAATGAAGATCTAGAGCCTCATTCTCCAAAGTAAGCTCCATAGCACACTAATTCCATGGAATGTCAAAATGGAGTACCAAAAAAATAATAGTATAGAGGTTCAGTAGGTTTTGGAGATGTTGAGTTAAATAAAAGATGTTCAAGTTCTCATAGGAATACCACCAAATAACAGTATGAGGAACAACAGAAACTCTCATACATTGCTGGGGAAGTGTACACTCACACTTTGGAAAACAGTTTGGCAATTTGCACACATCTACAAATTCTGTTCTTAGGTATACCTACCCAGGAAGAACGTGAAACATGCTTACAAAGCAAACTTGTTTGTAGCCCACATTGGGGAAACTTAAATATTTACCACAGGAAAACAGATAAACTATAATAAATATATTATGACAATGACAATGGAATACTCCCAAATTAAAAAAAAAAAAAAAAATGAGCCAGGTGCAGTGGCACATGCCTGTAATCCCAGTGACTTGGGAGGCTGAGGCAGGAAGATCACAAGTTCAAGGCCAGCCTCAACAACTTAGTGAGGCCCTGTCTCAAAATAAAAAAGACAAAGAGCTGGGAATATAGTTAAGGATAAATTGCTCCTGGGTTAAATCCCCAGTACTCTCCAAAAAATAACAATAATGAACTATTAACACATATCATAACATGGATGAATTTTCCAGATATTCTGGCAGTAGAAGCCAGACATCAAGAGCACATACCATAGGGGAAGTCATTTATATGAAACTTTAGAACAGGCAGAACTAGTCCATGGCTTTAGAAGTCATAAAGTAGTTATCTCTGGGTGGTGGGATAAGGGGAAAAAATATGAGGGACCTTTCTGGGGTGATGAAAAGGTCTGTGTCTTGATGCAGAGGTGAGTTCTGGGGTGTAATCTTTTGTCAAAATTTATTCCACTGAACACTTAAGACCTGTAACTGCACTGATTGTAAATAAACAGTAAAAGTTACTGCAAGACTTCTGAGAGCCTTTACAAGCTAAGATGTATCAAGAATGTCAAAAAAGAGGCTGTGGTACCCAGGGTTTCCTGACCTGATTTGAACCTGGTTTGTGGGTGTGGGCAGGAAGCGTCCCCTTCTGAGGGCGTAAACTGAGAGCAATAACTGTGTGGGGACGGGAGCCGTAGGACTCCTTGTTCAAACCCCAGGTGCCACCGTGTACTGTCTGCCCCAAGAGACGTGGGGTAGTGGGCAGCCTGTCTGCAGGTACTGCTATAGTGGAGTCCAGGCCTGTCACCCGTTTCCCACACCTACTCCTCCAGCTCCTAATAGACTGAGAGCACTGTGTAGGGCTGGGCTGGGAGAAGCTGCTGGCAGGGCAGGAGTTGTCCCTGCCAGACCAAGGCTCTCCTCTGCTTCCCTCCATGGGTGCTGTGGGGTCCTGAGTGGGCTGCCCCCACCCCTCGATGAATCAGCATGCAGTCTCAACCCAGTAAAGCCTAGGGACAGTGGCTGGCAGGTTCAGCTCCTAAGGCCTCTCCAGCCCCTTTGCTCACCCCTGCTGCGGATCTGGGGAGCTCCCTGGGCCCTCATGGGGAAACTGTTGGTCAATGTTGCCTGGGTGGGTCATGGACTGTGCCACCTGGGGGGGGTCATGGACTGTGCCACCTGGGGGGGGTCATGGACTGTGCCACCTGGGGGGGTCATGGGCTGTGCCACCTAGGGGGGGTCATGGGCTGTGCCACCTGGGTGGACTTCTCATTTTTCTGTTCTCGTCTGCTTCTCAGCTCCTAGAAATCCCTCAAATGACTGCTTTAGCAATGATGCTCTTTTGCTTTCCAACACTGCTAAAGAGATGATCTTATTTTTCTTTCTTCTGTCATTGTAATTGGGCACAGCAGGCAATTTATGAATGAATCCGAGTGAGCAAGTGTGTGTGTGTGAGAAAGGGAGAGAGAAAGGAAAGAGAGAAAGTTTGTGCAGCCTGAGCCCAGGAGAGGGGAAGGGGCTGGATGAGGGGCTGGGGGCAGGTAGGCCACCAGGCAGGCAGTTGACAATCCGCCCCATGAAAGGTCCTTGCTGCATGCAGGAATGACATTGCCGTGTGGTGGGGCTGACAGATGCTTCATGGGAGATTAGGAAATAAGTCTGCATCTCCCCTGGGCCCTGATACCATCAGCGGTTAAGAGGCCTGTCTGATTTCATTACAAATCTCCTGTTCCCAGGGCTTAGAGCTCAGCCTCCGGGCTCACAGGTGTGGGAGGACAGCGGGCCACAGCAAGGGCATTTTGCTTTTAATTGTGGCCATTAATCTGGCACCAACAGCTGGTCTATCCTGCAGTAGAAGGGGTGGGGGTGGCAAGAAACCTATCAATTGGGAACTGGTTGATCCTGCTCTGTGCTCACTGGGAAGTGGGCAGTTACTCCTACTTTTCAGGATCTGCTTTCCTGACCTCCTTGGAAGGTTCTAGTGCTGCTTCCTCCCTGGATTTGGTAGGAGTCTTCTGAAGCAGGCAGATTCCCAGCTCTCAGATCATGCAACTTTTGCTTTCCTAGGGTCAGGATGGGACCATGTCTAGTGCCAGCCCCTGCCCTGAAGTTAGGGTATGTCCCAGTGAGTGGGGCAGAGCAGAATGGCTCAGGAGCTGGGTGAGCTTCTGGGACAGCACAATGAGGGACAGGGCAGAGTGAGGAGAGGTCCCAGAGCCAGACAGGCACAGCCAGAGAGAAGGCCAACTGTAGCCTCAAAATGGGGTCTGGGGCTGGATATCATGCATGTGTGTGGCAGTGGGAGACAAATTTCTCCCCTTTCTATCTCTAGCTATCCACCATCCTCAGCTGTAGCTGCCCAGAGAGGGCACAGGGAGACCCGGGGTGAGCCAGAGGTGGGTCTGTCCTGGGCACTCTCCAGCACCAGACAAGCGCCCAGGGGCAGGGTGGGGGTAGGTGCCCTCAGGCAGTACCCAGAAAACTGGTGGGGAGAAGTCCAGTGGGGTAGGGAGATGTTGGGTTAGAGGAGGCCTGGAAAGGATGAACAGGATCCTGCCAGGCCTTGGCAGGGTGGACGTGCTGATGAGGAAGGTGTTCCTCTCTGGGGCTCCCGGTGAACCTGGGGCTTGTGGAGGGTTGGGGATCTGCTGAAGAAAGGGGCTCTACAAGCAGTAAGCTTGATTCCAGGGTGGCAGGTCCTGAGGCCAATTTCTGGGGCTAGTGGCTGTGTTTCCTGCAAGGACACTTTTCTGATAGTGTCCCTGTGTCTTCAGATTTTCTTGACCTGTAGACAGTCAAGACAAGAGTGGGGCAGCCATAATGATAGCAGGCATCAACCATGATGTACCTGAAGTCCCACAAGTGGCTCCCAGGGGCCCCACAGCAGCCCGGGAGGGACTGATGCAGACATGATCAATTTGTGGTCTGGAGAGGAAAAAGACTTGCCCAGGACCACACAGGGAGCAGGTGTGTTACTGCGTAGCCTTCGGGACAGAAGACAGCCCACACTCCTCACCTTCTCCCATCAGAAAGGAGGGGCGCTGGTGTGGGTGAGGATGGGACAAGCCGCCCAGGCCGAGGCTCCCCACTTTATGTTCAGCGCTGGGGAGCTCTTCTGATTTATCAGGGGGAAACCTGGACTCTTGTTACAGGTTACAAAGGATAATTTTGGGTAGAGTCAAGCCCCATTTGATGGGGAGCCCATGTTTATTTGGGGTGGGTCAGAGGGGCCGCCAGTAGAAGCCTGGGAGAGCTTCTACCGCCCGCTTCAGAAGTTTAGTGAGCTTGGGTGAGTCCCCGGGGTCTGCAGGTCTGGGTTTCCCCGCTGGTAGGCGGGGCAGGGGACCCTTGTCACAGGACTGTCCTGAAGGTTAAATGCATTGCACAGGCCAAGCTCAAGCTAAGGTATCTGGTGGATGGAAGCTACTGGGCTGTCGCTGCCACTGCAAGTCTTAGCGCCCCGCAGCTCTGCCTGCCAGGGGAAGACAGCCATTCAGTTGCAAAGGAGCTGTCTGAGAGAAAGAAGCGGCCTCACCCTTCCGTCCTCCTCACCTGCTGCCTCCTGAGCTCTCTCTCCTCAGTGGCCTGACCTCCAGGGAAGCCAGGAACTGTTGACTTTACCTTCTAAATGTTTCCAGAATCTGTCCCTGTTCCATCTCTGTGGCAATGGGCTGAGCTGGAGGGTCGGCCAGCCTTTCTTACCTGGTTCTCTCTGTCCCTAGATCTCCCCTCTGAACCCTCCTCTGCTGCTGCAACCAGAAGTGTCTTTACTCCAGTGCAACCCTCAACATGCCCACCTCTGCTGAGAGTCTCCTGCTTGTCTGTGTTTGCTAGGATGATCTTGGCTTTGCATGTATTGGTGCCTCAGTCTGGAAAACCCTTCTCCAGACTTTGTTCACCTGGGGAACTTCTACTTACCCTTCGAAATCCAGTGCAGACACACCTCCTCTCAGAAAGCTTCCCAGATTGCCTTTCCTCCCCACAGGTCCAAGGTAATGTGTCTGACCCCTCACACTGCCTCTGTATTGTGTGTGTCCCTCTGTTGTCACCCAGTTTACACAGCTATCACTGTCACTTTTTGCAACCTTCATGAGGACTGACCTTGGACTGACCTCTGCCTTACACCTAGCCCAGGGTCTGGCTCCTGTCAGTGTTGGTTTGACCCAAGGTGAATTTGTTGCTAGTCGAAGACACTGCTGGGTGTAGGTGCTACTGCACTAGGGCCATGCTGTGTGGTCTCAGGCATGCCCACTTCCTCTCTGGGCTGCAGTTTCCACATCTCTATTTGAAGACACTGTCAGGATTTGCTTCCCTGCTCCAGGTGGCCAGAAAGCTTGGGAGAGCCTCTGCTGCCTTGCAGGCTGCCTGCCTCTCAGGTCAGCCGGGCAGGTGGGAAGCAGCAACTTTGTCTCCAAAGGTGACTAGCATTCTTGAGAGACAAAGGGATGTTTGCAAACCTAAAATTTTCTTTCTTTTCCCAAGAGAAATGGAGAAGCTTCATTAAGCTCAGGTGGGAGATCTGGGTCACGCCTGAGGATGCCAAGTAGGGGCTCCACTTGGCTCTATGAGTGAAACAGCTATTAAATTTCAGGTATAGGAAATAATCTCCCCACATTCACCTGATCACTTTATTAGCACAAAAGATAAATTTAACCCACAGACCCATGACAGAAAGAAATAAGTCCACACTCACCTCCTAATTAAACGGAGAGAAGCCAGCTAGATCCAAGGACAACCGACCCACTCAATTAATTAACATTTATTACAATCAGAAAACAATCTAATTCAATTAAAATATTTCCACAAAAGTAATTTAATGACTTTCCCAAAAATAAAACACATTGGACTGGAGCGTTTATTATGCCAAGGCAGTGTTGTGAGAGCAGCCGTGACAACAGTCCTCCGGTGGTCAGCCAGTTCACAGGGCAGGGCGGCAGGATGGGTGTTGTCCAGGCCAAGCCCCTTTCGGAGGAGGAATGGGATGCCTGGGACGCAGGGAGCCTCTAATGAGCACACAGGCCCAGGGCTGGAACGCACAGGCTTCCAACTGCAGACCCCCTTCCTGCCTCCACTCACCTCAGCTGGGGATGGAGAGGATGGAGATCACCCAGGGAAGAAGGGTGGGCTTGAGTTCAGGGGCCTGGACCCATTTCTGCCTCTGATGTCCTTGCTCTAAATACCTCCTCCAGGTAGGAGGTATTTAGAGCAAGGACTGTTAACGGGGCTTTCTGAAGTCCAGCCAGGGGGTATTTGAAAAGCTGGAGAAACTGCCATTTAAAAACAGTAAGTAGTTTTCTGACTCTCATGAGGTAGAGATTTGAATTCACAGTGCTTTTGTTCCATAAAAATCCCTCCAGGGGTGTTCAGTTATCAGCACAGCAAGCAAATGCCCACTCAGAGTTTGTCCTTTTGAGCTAACAATATTTGAGCATTATTGCTTCCAGGCAGTCAACATTTGCTGGACTATGTCCTTTAATCCTGACAATGACCCTGTGAGGAAGGAATTCCCATTAAAGCAATATGCCTGAGGATGCGCGGTTAGCTAGAGGTGGGCCCTGGGTCCAAACCCAGACAGCCTCCTGGGGTAGAGAGGCCCCGTACAAGCTCAGGATAACTGGACCCACTATGAGTCATTGGGTTCTCCCCTCAAATCTGGCACTTTGACCTTGGAGATCCGAAATCCGTGTGTCCCCGGGGTTAGCCTTTGTGTTTTGTTTTGTTTTGTTTTGCTTGCCCTGGGCGCTGGGGATTCGAACCTGGCCCTTGCACATGCTAGTCAAGCACTCTTCCAGATGGGCTATACCATCAGCACTGGAGTCAGCCTTTGCCTGGTGCCCCAGCACAGGGGGAATTGAGTCCCTTTCCATCCCATTTAGTTGTTCTGACATTGAATATACACTGTCACCTGCACTGGGGAAAAACTTCACAAAGAGCTTTGTTTGATATGCAAGAAATGAGAAGTCAGCAATAGGATCTTCATTAAAAAGGAACAGAGTGAACAACACACAGGATACAAAGGGCACTCTAGTGGTGGTCACCTCTGGAGGGTGACCTAGTGGATCAGTTTTAGTCTCCAGATTGTCTACCATAAACAGACATTGCTTTTATAACCAGAAAGAGCTATTAAAATGGTTTCTTAGGGCATGGTGGCACACACCTGTAATCCTAGTAGCTTGGGAGACTGAGGCAGGAGGATTACAAGTTCAAAGCAGCCTCAGCGACTTAGCGAGACCCTGTCTCAAAATTAAAAGAAAAAATTTTATCAAAATGGATTCTACTGTCAAAAAATCAATAATAAATAATTACATAAGTAAGGCTGGAGATGTGGCTCAGTGGTTAAGCATACCCCGTACCAAAAAAAAAAAAAAAAAAAAAAAAAGGAAGAAAGAAAGAAAATAGTTTCCTTTATGCCGTCTCAGTTTTTCATTCATTTCTCTTCTTTCTAGGAAGGTTAAACCTTTGGATTCTTCTGTGATTTGTCTCTTCTCTGTCTATTAGTGTCTTATGTTCCTAATGATTTGTATAAGCTCTTCATAACTCAGGATTTTAACCCATGTCTGTTTTATTTGTTGAAATAGTTTTCCTGGTTATTTACTTTTCAGTTTGGTTTCTAATGTTTTCAGTGGACAAAGGTTTATCTTCAGTCCAACCTATTGATCTTTCCCTTTCAGATGCATCCCGTTGCTTTTTGCTTAGAAAATCCTTTCTTGACAAAGGATAAAACAGATATTGACTTGGCTCTTTCCTTTTTTTCCTTTCCTTTGTGGCATGTAACACTTTTTCTGATCTGTTTGAATTTATATTGGCTTACAGTATGCAGAATAATTATTTCCCAAACTGCGGGCCACTTGTAAGGAAGGAAGTTTTATCCAAAAAACCATACAGGTGCTTCTTACCCTGTACTCCATTTTGCTTGATACTAGTTTCATTTTTAGGGTACCTATTCTGTTATACTGGCCTGTTTTTTCTTGTACCTGCATCACACTGTTTTATTAATCACAGTGTTTTCATATGCTTCAATATTCTCTCAATTTCAGGATTTCTGTGTTTCTCTCATCTGCTCATTCTTCCAAGGACTCTAAGAACCATTTTGTAGTTTCTCATCTTAGAAAAACATCCATTGATATTTTCAGCTCAAATTTCATTAAGACACTTGAGAAGACAATTTGAGGGTTCATCTATCCACGCATCTCCTTTTATAGCTCTCAAGAGGGTTTTGTAGCTCTTGATATTTCATTTCTTAGTCATCAGTCAGTATGTGCCTGAAAGCCCAGAAAAATAGAAATAAAATTTACATATATGTTATATAATAGTATTATTTTTAGTGAGATAAGCTGCCTTTTAAGAAGTGTAATGTCAAGCTGTTCCTCCCTATGGTCATATTGGGCCTCTCTGCTGCCAGTGTCCTGCTCACCAGGCCCTCATGCTGTCTCTCGATTTTTGGATGATGCGTGTGGGAGGAATAAGAGGCAGCTGTAGCCAGGAGTGGTGACCCAGGCCTGGGGATGTAGCTCCCAGGGTGGTAAAGTGCCCCTGGTTCAATCCCCAGTAATTCCCATCCCCCCAAAAGAGGCAGCTGATTTTCACATCCTGCATTTTGGAATGGTTGTGTCCTTGGCACTAATGATCTGGAAAGGGCTGGTAGTAACATCCGGAAGGGAAAGTCAGTTGAGTGGTGCTCAGCAGCAGCAGGGATCCTGCGCTCCACAGAGGAGAGCTCTTTCGAACAAATCCAGTCGAAGATCCCATGCAAGCGGGATAAACTGTTTTTAGGATAGGAGAGAGATTCCTATACTTCACTGAGTCCTGAAGATTCATGAAATGCAAAATGTCAAGCTTTTAACCAAAGGAGATAATAATGCTGTTGATGACCGAGGTCTCTCTGAACAAGGGCAACACTGGCTAGAGAAAAAAGATGTGGTGGAGAGAGTTAGAGGATTTGTTCCTTCTAGTGGAATTGTGACAATCCTCGTGAATGGAGATCCTAAATGTAAATATGCGGTCCTTTTCTGCTGGGTTTCTTTGCGCTGGTCCATGGGAGCGAGAAGGCTGCTCCTGGGAGTGTGCGGTGCTTTTCGTTACTGACCGTCTGGAGCAGCTGCTGGTCTGGGACTGGCACAATGGAGAACACACGTGCTGACGCTCGTTGGTGGCTCTGGTTTATGTTAGTTTGTGTTTCCACGCCAGAATCTGTTTGGTTGGGTATGTGTACACCAAAGTGCACTTAAGGGGACTTTCAGTCACAGAATTTCCTATGTTGTCATTGTCACACTTTTGCATTTTTGTACATCTTTTTATATTAAAAGATTGAACGGAAGAAAAAAATAAATGTGATGTCTAGTGAGAAAAGCTACCTGTAGAGTAAGGAGCATACTACTGTCACCATTTTCATGAGACAGTGTAACCCTGCAGTTGTGGGTGTCTGTTTGGTGTGTTTGTGCAAGCATGGAACTATAAGTTGAGGGTCTTACAAACGGATTGATTGCCATGACAGGGTGTGTGTGTCCTCCCCTCCAGAAAGGAAGGAAGGAAGGGAAAAAAGGTGCCCAGTTTTTCTTTCACAGGGCTGCTGGCCACTTGGTTTGCCATTTTTGTCCAGAAGCAGTCCTGGGAAGATGCGAAGCAGGCAGACACCTGCTGGGTGGGTGGGGTTGGGGTTGACTTGTTTGACAGAGTCAGCCCCACCCCTCCTGTGGGGGCTGGCTGTGGAGGTTAAGTGTTCAGGGGACTCTCCAGAAGGAATGTCCCTAAGCTGGCCCGTGCTGGTGCCAGTGCCTGGTCAGTCTGCAGAAGGTCAGTGAAGCCTGACAGAAGCAGCCATGGATCTCTGATGGACCTGGTGGCCCTTCCTCGTCTGGTACTCTCTTCCCATCTGTGTTCTCTGCCCATGTGGAGAAGTCTACCTGGGTTCCCTAGATTGTTACAGTAGGAGTGAATGCTCACAGGACACAAGCCCACCCACTGGAACAAAAACAAGCTACAAGCTGAAGACTTGTGAAATGGTGGGAAGGAGAATTGGCTCCCTGGTCAGCCAGGCCTAGGTTCGAATCTCAACCCTCTCACTTCCCAGCTGTGCAGGCTTGGGTCAATTCCTCACCTCCTCTAAGTTTCAGTTTTCTCACCTTACAATGGGGGTCACAGGGCTATAGAGAGGATCAAAGGAGGCCTGGGTGGGAGAGTCCAGCCTAGAACCAGGCACAAAGGAGCAGCCAGGCCAGTTCTTGCCTTTTCTTTCCTCACACATGTGAGTAAGACATGGAGGAAAGCAGCTGAAGCCAGGGGCTCCCTGGGGCTCACAGGGAGAGGGGTGCACACTTGTAAACCTCAGGCAAGGAGCTGGGTCTGGGGAGCGAGTTGGTGAGTTCAGATGGGTGAGGGAGCATTTCCGTTGGGAGTCGCCCACAAGCTGCTCAGCTGAACAGGCCCAAAGAACAGGGAGAAAAAAGACAGGGTCAATGTGGAGAATCTCAGGGTGTGTTTGATGGGGGTGGCACAGAGGCCAGCCTGGAGGACCGAGATTGTTGTGGGCATCTGGTCAGCAGACAGCAGGACCGTGCAACTGGGTGTCCTTCACTAGGCACCCTGAAGCCACTGATGATTTGGGGATGACAGCAGGAGAGCGAGGGAGGATGGCTGGAGTGCTAGGTCACTGGGAGGTGGAGTCAGACTGACTGAGCACAAACCCTAGCTCCCTTACTAGTGACCTGGGCAGACAAAATCTCTCTGGCTTGTCTTCTCATCAGTAAAATGGGCATAATTCTAGAAACTATCTCACAGGGCTGCAGTGAGGATAAAATTCCTCAGAGGAGCGCCTCTCCTGGCCCCCAGCCTCCCCACAGCTCCTCCACACGCTCTACCTGGGGTCCATTTTGACCTCCCTGAAGTTCCTCATTTAGACAGGCCCCTGATGAGCTTGACCCTTCGGGCACATAGGTGTTCCAAGGAGGGACCCTTGCCCACTCTGCAAGGCAGGAAGAACTGGCTAGTGGTTGCCTGGAGGTCTACAAAGTGGGCAAAATTAGGAGCATACCGATGCTGGGGTGGAGCCCCTTAAAGACTACCTCTTCCAGGTCACAGCTTTTCCTGTAGACGCCCCTCTTCCCTGACCAGTCTGGACTGGTGCAAACCCCCTCTCCTTCCCTGTCTCCTGCAGGCCTTGGGTGGGCTCCACTTCTTACCTGAGACTAGCACATTTGCACAACCATGCTGATTCACACTCCCAGAACTGGCCTAGGATGGGGAGGCAAGGTCCCTTCCACAGAGGAGGTGAGTGAAGTTACGGAAGTCAAGACCTTTGCCCAAGATCCCTCCAAACCAGGTTTGTGGCTTTGGAAGCAGGGAGGGTTTGGCTAGCCTGGTGTAGAACATGAGGGCGGGTCCTGAGAAGAGTCATGGGCCATCCCCCATGAGTCCATGTCCAGGGCTCCAGAACAAATGGGGCTTGGTATCATGTCAACACCCAACGCGGGCTTCCAGAGGGCTTGCCTTTATCTTCTGGGTAAATATCTGGCCCATTAGACAGGCCTCTGGTTCCAGGAGTAACGATTTGTTCCAAACCCTGGTCTCATTCCTCCAAACTCTTCCCCAGGCACAGAGAGGGGCAGTTGCTTCCGTCCCTGGACCCCATCCAGTGGGTGCTCCCTCTGTCCTCCTTTCTTGTTGGACTTGGGGTGAAGTTCCTGCAGGATCTGCCACCATCAGGCCCCCAGCATGTAGCACTTAATATACGAAGAACAACTGCAGAAAATGCCTCCCCTCCTCAGGGTCCCCATGACCTTCCCCAGAGCACTCTCCCTGTTCTCCTTCTACCTCCTACTGTCCTCCTGCCCCCCTCACCCTTGCCCTGTTGTGCACAGATGGCAGGAATGGGGTGAAAGAAAGCATTGCACCAGAAGTCACACACGTATAGGTTCAAATCCTGGCTTTGTTTAGTTGGGCCTCATTTTCCTTATCTGTAAAATAGGAAGAGTGAGCCATCAGGTGGGTGGCTGAATGAGGTGAGACTGGGAAGTGCTTGCTTGGAGTTCCTCACTGCTTGGGTTTCACTGTAGCTTAGGGGCTCGGGAGCAGCACCCTGGCCAGGAGCAGAGGTGCTTGGATAAGGCCAGCTGTCCTGCCCTTCAGGAAACCAGAGAGCAAGAGGAGGCAGGGGAGGAGGCAGAGAAGCTCAGACCCTGGTCCTGAGAGGGGAGGTCAGCAGAGTCTGATGCCTAAGCATCGGTGACATCAACGGGGCAAGTGCCAGGAAGGCTGGCAAGATGTGGCCACAGAGTCAGATTGGATCAAGATGGAGAGTGGCAGGGGCTGGGGCTGGACAAGTGTCAGATGTACCCACCTCTGCTGGAGAGTGGGGTAAGAAAAGGCAGCTGGGTGAGGGGGAGACTCCCCCTGACTCCTGCTCAAGTGTGGGCTGGTGAGTGACGGTGGTTAGGGACAGTACTGCAGTGAGCGCTGCCCCAGGGCAGAGTCCTGCCACTCCCCTCTTGGCAGGAATGTTCCTTCTTTGGAGGCCCCTGGTATTCCTGCTGGTGGATTCCACAGAAGTCCTCCGAGTCCCACTTATGTCTATCATCATCATCATCATCATCATCATCATCATAGCAGTGGTGGGGATTGAACCCAGTGCTTCACACACACTCTACCCCTGAGCTACACCCCAGCCCCACTGCTTGGATTCCCAAACCTAGTCTGGGGACCACTACCACTCTCTGGCTGCTTCTAGACACCTTCCAGAGGGCAAGGGAGCAGTCCTTGGAATGTGTGCCTTCGTGTGTGCAGAGGGTTATCTGGGATCTCCAGGTAGTTGGGTTGTGCCCAAGCAGCCTGTTCCTCTTAGAGGTTTGCCAATTTGAGAGTTGAATCTTGGAGCCAACTCCCCACTGCTGCCCCCGACCAAGTATGAAATCAGTTTTTAAGTTTCAGCTGTAATTGCCTTGAGCTGCTCTTAACGACAATTTGTGATCTGCCAACCGCAGTTCTTGGCTCCTAAGGCACTAATGAAGCTCCTTTATGCGCAGAGCACAGGCTCACTTGAAAGGAAGCATAATTTGATGGGCTTTGGAGAGCAGGCAAAAAGCTCCTGGAGCAGAGGGAGCACACTTAGAACCCCAGGCACTTGGGGAGCTCCCAGTACCAGTTTATTTGAGGTAGGAAAGAAATCAAGAATCTCTGTGTGGCCAGGCATGGTGGTGCAGGACTATCATCTCAGTGGCTGTGGAAACTAAAACAGGAGGATGGATCTCAAACTCAAGGCCAGCCTCAGCAACTTAGCAAGGCCCTGAGCAACTTAGTGAGACCCAGTCTCAAAATAAAAAACAGAAAGGCCTGGGGATGTGGCTCAGTGGTAAAGTGCCCCTGGGTTAAACATCCAGCACCCAAAGCAACAAAACAAATAAACAACAACAACAAAAAAAAATAATGAAAATCATCTGTTTGTTGGGTTGAAATCTGTCACTGCAGGCATGTGATGCCAAAGGCCACGCAAGTGTCGGTGTCCATCGCCAGAGTCAGGAGGGCAGTGGTGCTGGATGGGACAGGATTTCTCATTTCCCTTAGGACAAAGTGGTCTCATTGAAGAGGAGCTCAGGTTTCCTGTGGTCTGTTCTACCTCCCCTGGAGTCTGTCTAGGCCAACCCCAAACTGAGTCCCACCATGCCCTGGCCCACATCCTTTCAGGGCCCTGGGGTGGCTACTCCTGATGCAGTTTTAGGTACCCACCCATCCTGGTGAACTCCTCTCTGGAACCACCCAGCCTACCTCCGCAGTTCCCTTCCCCCAGAAGCCTGCATGTTGTGCAGCCAGTCCCCTAGGCTCTTCTCCAACAGGTAGAACCTGTGTCCCCAGGATTGTCCAGTCAGTTTTGTTGCTGATCCTTCCTCCTGGGCCCAGGCAATAGAGTTTTTAGGTTCACAGCAATATGGGTTTTGCTCCTCAATAA